>NC_137870.1:8813727-8838727 GCF_963924005.1 Protomyctophum bolini
GGCTCTTATGAAACAACATGCTACCCTGTTCACTTACAAAGGAAACAACATGCTACCCTGTTCACTTACAAATGAAACAACATGCCACCCTGTTCACTTACAAAGGAAACAACATGCTGCCATGTTCACTTACAAAGCACTACCCCTTTATTTGACAAAGCTGCTAGAACTCAATAATACATCAAGATATGGTACCAGATCTCAAGATAAGCTTTTGTTGAAGGTACCAAACACTTTTCAGGGTGCATGCTCGACATCTATGGAATATCTGTCAAGACAAGTTGAAGCTGGATGTCCTTGTTTCATAATGCTATTTTTAGCATACAGTATGAAACACTATTAGTGTGTGTGTGTGTGTGTGTGTGTGTGTGTGTGTGTGTGTGTGTGCGTGTGCGTGTGCGTGTGCGTGTGCATGTGTGTGTGTGTGTGTGGTGGAAAGAGTACTCGCATGTTTTACTTTAATAAAAGTTAAAGTCCAAAATTCAAAATGTATATGTAAAAAAAGTATTGGTATAAAAATGTACTTAAAGTACCAAAAGTAGAAAGTAGTACTTAGGCCTATTGTGTCTATTACTTCACAGGTTTTCAAATGAAAGAAATATTTTCAAATGGCTGAAATGTATAGGGTTGAAGTGGTTAATGAATGTAGACTATGTTTTTTTTTATAATCAAAATCTACAAAGCAACCATAGTTGTGAGAGCCCCGTCTTAGCTCTCGAGGAGTCGACCCCGTATAGTTGAACCTGGTTGACGCGCTGTTCCAATGCCATACTGTTTGTTCTGTGTGTCAGCCCCATATTGTGATAATAAACACACAGGCAGCTCTTCTTGCCTTTGACACATTTATTTCCCTTACAATAGTAACTAAAGTCTTCAAATAAATGAAATGGATAAAAGTACAATAATTGCATCAGAGATGTAGTGTGTGTGTGTGTGTGTGTGTGTGTGTGTGTGTGTGTTTGTCTTCCGCCGCAGTCTGAAAACGCACCTCTTCAGACTCCATCTTAGCCCGTAGCACTTGTCGTAGTACTTGCCCTAGCCTCGACCTCCTACAGGCATATGCAAAGGCTCAACTTATGTAACTTAAAAAGCATTTTATGTAGACTTCGATAGCAGTTTATGTATACTTACAGTATAGCATTTTATGTATTAACATATGCATAGTTTCATTAGATATTCCACTGTTACATTCTTAGCTTACGTATACTATGATTCATGATAACTACTTTTATGTATATGATGTATTGCCATGCTTTTTGTTCTTGCTTATTGTAAATTGCTCTGGATTAAGAGCGTCTGCTAAATGCCTAAAATGTAAAATGTGTGTGTGTGTGTGTGTGTGTGTGTGTGCGCCCGCGCACGTTAGTTTCATGAATGCACCCAAGTAAAGTGCTTGAAAATGTGTGAGAAAATGTGTGAGGTTATCTCTCACACACACGGTTCTAGTTGAGTCATGACATCGTCATGGAAGCTTCAGGCCTGATCAACAGTTTTCTATCACAATTCCTTAATGTATATGGCAGTGATGGAAGGTACTAAGTACATTTAGTGAAGTAACTGTATACATGTGTAACATTTTTAGCACAATCTTCAGGTATTACATTTGTGCTTGCAGCTGACCGTCCTGTAGGGTTGATACTACACACAATATAAAAAACAAAACGGTTTTTGTGTTGTTCTGTACGTGGCAATTATCATTATGAAATGTCGTGGAACAATACAACACAAAATATATGTGCGTGCGTGATATGCACAGACCAAGATGGTACCTTAATTGCAACGTGCTGCTCTTCCTGACCCGTCTGCTTTCTTTCAGCTCACGTCCTTCGCTGTCGGGTGGATAAACCTCCTAAGTCCAAAACTGTTCTACTTTTCAGGATAAAAAAAATCAAAAGATATCAAAAGTAGTGACAAGCTCATCAATGCACATTTTCGCGGCCACAATCCTAGTGCCGTTTACAGTACGTAACATGCTATAAGTCTGTATACAATGCTATCCAAGTCTACATAACGTTCTATTTAAGGGGCTAGGGTGCTACGGGCCATGATGGAGTCTGAAAAGGTGGGTTTTCAAATAGAGTTAGAATGGAGATAGAGGAGATAGGCGGTTTCAGCCCAACAGCATAATTGTGTCTCCAAGGTCTGCGATCAATAAAAGTCTGTTTTTCCCCCTCAAATTGATAGTTCCAAATACCAGACTATATGATTGGCTGAGTAAGTGAGTCCCAGTGTAAAATACACATCTGGGAAGCATCAGTATGCACATGATGCATCACATCATCATGCATCAGTAGCGTTGAAAGTAGCCAGTGGAAACAGTCCTTTTCATTTACCTCCTGTGTGCAGCATTATGCAAGACTTTACAACACATACATTACCTTCAATCTGTTGTGTTTTCAAACATTTACATGTCAAGGCCCCATTATTTATTGGGCATTTGAGCCACGGACAACCATTTGATGAGATGTCTGGCCGTCTTTAAGTCCCCATGGTCGTGGAACATCGACCTCTAGTCCAGACTAAGATTGTCTTTGGAAGTTCCTTTGAGAAGTTTCAAAAGGATCATCTTTAGATGTACAGTACAGTCCAATGTACTGTACTAGCCTATGTTCATGCCTATATATTTGTTATTTCGGTTTATATTTTGTACATTGTGTATTTTGCCCTGCTACTAAACGATTAGCACTTTGGTGATTTGTTGTATTTATTTCATAGGCACTTTGGCTATTCTATAACGTGACATATATACGATGAAGCATTGAAGTGTCATTTTATTTCTGCCTCTTGGCCAGTTCCCACTTGTAAAAGAGATGCAGTCTCAATGTGTTTTTACTGGTTAAATAAAGGTTAAATACATAAAATAAATACAAGATTTTGCCTCTCAGACCCAAAACTAAAGGATGTTTTGTTATCATTGGATAAGATTTTGTCCACAACTCCATGCTGTGTTGATGTTGGTACCATTAGGAGTGAGAACAGGCACAATGACATGTCTCATAAGTAACCTAATGCAGACAATTTACCTCTTGAGAGTGTGAAATTAAACGTTAATTAAGCGTAAAATTAAACCAAATGGGTCCATTTAGTTTCACGTTCTCAAGAGTAGAACATCTATATGGGTCCATTTAGTTTCACGCTCTGAAGAGTAAAACATCTATGGGTCCATTTGTACAGTTTCTACATCTTGTAGAAATTCTCCCTGAAGTGAAACGTTGCCAGAAATCAAGCTACGACTTTCCGGTTGCCATATTTGGTAACCGTTTTTTAGAAAACCAATATGCCACAGGAGGCTGCATTTGTACCTGCATGGGGTCTAATGATATACAGTAGTAACTGCATCGAAAAATCAATTTCAATTTCAAGAAGTATATCTAAATGGAAACTCAACACATCGTATCATGTCAAGGTGCAGGTTTGAAAGAGAGAAAAGAACTGGCACACTCGTCTGCTCCAAAAGTTACCCTTTTATTACCGACGTCTCTCTCTCTCTCTCTTTTCCAAGGTTTGTCCATTTGAATAGAATGTCTATGTTTTTGCCAGAGAATCACTGTGTAACATACTTCATAATATCCACAATAATAAATGTTTCCCTTTAAGAACAGTATGGATCCATCCGGTCCAGAACCAACAGCCTTTACCCACAGGCGGTCAGGCTGCTGAATGAACAACCTGCCCCCCCCGCCCCCATCCCCCTCTATAGTATTAAAACTTAAAGGGTACTGAAAATGGACTTGGTCTTTGGAACTTTGGACATTGCACAGTAGTACAACTTTTACAGGAGACTTTTCAAAAGATATGGTAAAAGATATATAAATCCATTAATAAAATGTACCCATCGTCAACAAGCGCCTCTAGCCTGTAGACAGTGTAGACTCAATGCCATCAGTTTTCATAGCACTAATTTGACGGAGATTATCAATCTCCGCCTCGGGCACTTGAACTCGACGGTAATGGTGTTAATGAATGCGCCTATAGTTCATTTTCAATGAGACCTGCGTTTTTGCAGTCGCGGTGCACGTATTTACGTGAACGCGGTCCCGTGATTTTGTTGCGTGCATGCTCGTTACGCGCATACGCCCGCGACTCACCAGACCTGGATACCGTTTAGCTTTTTTTTACGCTTGCGTTGTCGCGCCCCTCTTGAGCAGACCTGGAGGAGACCTGTCGTTGATCAGAGGCAACAACGCCTGCGTTCCCCGCTTCCCGTTTGAAAGGCCCTTAGAAACGAAAACGAACGCACATGCACCGATCGATCGACTGTAATTACCGTATGGCGCGAAAAGGACAGACTGATCCACACACGTAGCTTCGGCTGGAATGTTTATTAGAGTTTCAGAAACAGAGATTATATAAAAATAACAATAATCACCTACTGTAACAAGAGAGGAGGAGTACAACATAGTCAAGAGTATATGAATAATACAACAATTACATTAATACATAAGAGCCTTCTCTTGACTCCTAGTTGTTAAGCACTTATAGGCCTACAGGGCAGATAAACGTACGCATGCACGCACGCACACACACGCGCGCACACACGCACACACAGATGGACCAACACACTAAGCCTATGTATAGCGAACACAGTGGAGTCCCTCCAGTGGAGGAAGAGCTGCAGATACCTAGCGCCCTCTCCTGTCCAAATAAATAATTACACCAATGGAATGTCTTAAAACACAGGCAGACAGACACAGGCACAACGGTCATTTAGCACAGTGGATTTCAACCACTTTCATATCAAGGTCCATCAGGGCCAAATTAGCCATTGGCCCAGGGGCCCTTGGCTCTCAGGGGCCCTTGGCTTTAAGGGGCACTTGGCTCTCAGGGGCCCTTGGCTCTCAGGGGCCCTTCAGGGAAATTGGACTGCTCTGTACTGGGTTTGAGGCCCTGAAAAGAGCTCCTGGGGACCTTCATCACTGGCCATTGATTTTGTTAAATTTAGGTCAAAGATTCTGAAAAAAAACACAAAAATCTGTGCGCACACGCGCTATGAGGGCCCCAAAACATTTAGCGGCCCAGGCAGAGACCCTCGTCTGGGTTAATCCGTCCCTGAGGTCCATTTATTCAGCATTTGATGACATTTAGTCTCTCGGACCCACAACTTAGTTTTTGTTTGTATTGATGTTGGTACCATTAGGAGAGATAGCAGGCAATCGATCAACATGACCATTCTTCTACATTCTCTAGTTGTACAAGAATTAATTAATGCAGATGTTTAACAATAATTTAACTCTTCAAAGTGTAAAATGAAATGAAACTCATTTTACACTCTCGGACCCAAAATCTCGGATAAAATGAATGAATTCTCTCTCAAGAGTTAAAGATCTAATAAGGGTCCATTTGGTTACCATCATTTAGCTGGGGACCACCTGGATGCCCCTGGACCACTGGTTGAAAACTACTAATTTAGTCCGCTTCACTTCCCTAGTCGCCTAGTCACGGTAGGCAGTATGGAGGAAATGTCCAAAATACAGAAAATAGCAGATTGCAACACCTTGGGGGAAAAAGAAAATCATTGAATTTTGTTTTTAATTCATGAAAATGTTAGCTTTTTTGGGGGGGGTAGGGGACAATTTTTGGCAATGTTATTGAAATAATAATAATTAAAAACAAAATGTTTTCAAAAATGAAAAGGGACCCACAAATACAGTACATTATTTTGAACACTGATTTCACTCTTCTGGTCTGCTAGCAATTCCTCTCCATACAATTGTCCTTTATATACTGTTAATTCATGTGCACTGACTGACACGCACGCACTCATGTGCACTGACACACACACACACACACACACACACACACACACACACACACACACACACACACACACACACACACACACACACACACACACACACACACACACACACACAATATCAGTCCCAAGGCTAATGCATTGTTTGTCGCACGACCGTGTCACTTGCTGAAAATCAGTTCTTTTCAACATGCAACACGTTCATAACACAAAACACAAAGGAACTCTCTCTCTCTCTCTCTCTCATGGTCAGTGTCCTGGAGAAGGAACACATGGATGAAATCACGTTAGGGCACTGAGCCGCGTATCCATAGCAACAGCTCACTTAAACTACAACTAAACGACTACATTCTTTACTCTTCCAAGCGGGAGTTATATTAAAAATTGACCTGCAGTTGTCCATTCTTTCGCTGCGTTCGTTGTTAAGAGATGTTGTTGCCCGGAAACTGAACAACCGACCATTTCACGTGTGGGTGTGATCAAATGGACACCGTTTGTCACATATAGTCTTTGACGGGAAACACACCTGGCTGGAGCGGGACTTCATACGACAGGCTTTGTGTAACAGAGTCCCAGGGTTTCACAGATCCTCTACTAACAGTACGACAGGGTTTTAACCTTTTTATAAAACTATTCGTCTTGACTTGGAGTACGTATACACAGGCTGAAAGCACGTAGGCCTAAAGAACTGACCGAACAATCTGCATTGGCTAGAGCAGTGCATGTAAAAAGATATTTCTATCTGAAAATAGAAAGAAAGAAAATAATCAAAAAGGTCTAACTTTTTTCTTTTTTTTTACTGATTGTTAAGCAAAGTAGCCTCGTGTTAAACACATTTAAATATACAAATAGCTTCTCTCGGTTCGTCCTTCATGTGTCCATTGTCGTCAGGCAACGCCACGGGAACACCATTGTCCAATGGGAGAAGTGGATGTTTTAAGGGGGACGGGGGGATAGGGATAGTGGTGATTTGGGCAGGCTGGTCTGTGAAATGGTTCCAGGTGGTCATGATGAGTGACCTGTCCGTTTGTATTAATACCACAGCTTCCATTTTGAATCCAACCCAAGGTAAGCCTTTGATTTAATTCAGTCGTGGATGAAAATATGAAAAATAAAACTAATTATGCGGGTCACAGGCAGCGACCCCATTGGCCCGTGGTTTACATACGGTCCTGTGGTCTGCCTATGATGTGTTGGTTCTGGGGCCGTGTTGGGTGGGAGCAGACAGCACTGTGGGGGACGGACAGACAGACGGACAGACAGACGGACGGACGGCGTCGCCAAGGCTCTGTGCTGCTCAGTGAACGCTCTGTGGGCCTCTCACCAAGATGGATCCCTCTAAGAACAGACAGACAGACAGACAGACAGACAGACAGACAGACAGACAGACAGACAGACAGACAGACAGACAGACAGACAGACAGACAGAGAGTTAGGGACACATCAAACGAGACAGTTGCATGGTCAACGTTAAGCCGATTTTTATTTCTTTCTCCTTTTTTCCTCCAGAAGCGTTTGCATTTCAAATCCAATTTTACACAAGCAGAATAAAGTGCTGTGGACTTTGCAGAAAGCCGACATGCTGAAATCGTTTGAAGGAATGTCAGACTGTGGAGTTGTGTCTGATGTCTGTGTGAAAACACACATTGCTGCTGAATCATTGTGTACACACGGAGTGCAACTGACGCACCTGCCTGCTCTCAGTGTTCTCTGTATACCTATCAAATGAGAGACTCTGTTCTCGCCTCCTTCAAACTATTACATTCCATTCAGGTCAAACAGAGTCAGGGTGCATGTTGGCTCACTATAGAAACACCCTGCTACGCTAAATGGAACGTAGCCATAAGTAGTAATATCGGTAACACTTACGTACTTTACCCTCTAGGCTCGACCATTTCATGTCAAAGTGGCGGCCGCGAAAGGTCTACATAATATCGTTCATTCAAAGTTTAACGGCATGATATCTGGGAAAGGAACAACGGCAGATGACGCTGAAGTTTCACTCGTCAAGTTTTAAAGTGAACCAGGGAGTGTAATTATCCCGCGGTGCGGTTGGCGGAGGTGATTAGGCCTATAGCAGGTTGGTGGAGGTGATTAGGCCTTTGGCACAGTTGGCACATAAACACACACTTTTGAAGGTGTCGTAGGCTACTAGCCAACTGTGGACTATTTGAAGGTGTCGTAGGCTACTAGCCAACTGTGGACTATTTGAAGGTGTCGTAGGCTACTAGCCAACTGTGGACTATTTGAAGGTGTCGTAGGCTACTAGACTGCTGTGGACTATTTGAAGCTGTCGTAGGCTACTAGACTGCTGTGGACTATTTGAAGCTGTCGTAGGCTACTAGACTGCTGTGGACTATTTGAAGCTGTCCTAGGCTACTAGACTGCTGTGGACTATTTGAAGCTGTCGTAGGCTACTAGACTGCTGTGGACTATTTGAAGCTGTCGTAGGCTACTAGACTGCTGTGGACTATTTGAAGCTGTCGTAGGCTGTTAGTCAGCTGTGGGCTATTTGAAGCTGTCGTAGGCTACTAGTCAGCTGTGGGCTATTTGAAGGTGTCGTACTGTGTACTATTTGTACTGTGTACTATTTGCGAATGAAAACAACTCACCTTCCGTTAAAGGTTCCTTAGCGGACATCTCTAAAGAGCTGGAAGATACAAAGGGAGTCGTTATTTATTATACATACTGTATGAAATAGACCTACGGGTGGAAGGCAAGACACACACGTTAGGGAGAGCACAGTGTGTGTGTGTGTGTGTGTGTGTGTGCGAGAGAGACATGACGTTCTCTGTGATGTCTCTGAGGTAAAATCTGAATAATGTCTATACTACAGGCATTTATCTATTCTGTACACACACAGTCACACACACACACACACACACACACACACACACACACACGCACACTCACACACACACTCACACTCACACACGCACAGTGCGTAGGCAGAGAAGCACACACGCCGTGACATCATGTCATCAAGGCCGTCATCCTGCTGCCTCTGCCGCTCGTTAAGACGTTTCATCACAGCTGGTGTGAAAAACAACACCACCACTGGAGCGCACAAATGTTGGGCGTGCGTGCGTGTGTGTGTTGCACGTGTGCACACTGTGTGTACAATGTCCATTTTGGTTCCATTCGTACACTGTAATTACAGTCTGGTCAAGATGTCCCAAAGCAGAGGAGGCAGGCGAGGATAATTACCCAATTGTGCAGAATATATAAGACTACGTTCTTTTCCAAAGGAAATATCCTTTAAAAATAAAACAGGGTCGTGTTATAATCGGGGACTAGACTATTTGACATTCAATGTTCTTTTTCCACAGATGAGTCTTTGAGAAATGGGGGTAGTCTTATATTCGGCACAATAATACGGGTATATGGAATATAGAAACACGAGCTAGACCGCTGATAATCAAACTGGGGAGGAGTTCTGGAGTGAGAATGAACTAATCGAACCGTTGGTTCCGGTTCTGAAAAGATTTATCAGCCCCATGGGCCCACATTGCAAGTAGAACCGTAATGGGCTGTATCTGATACTAATGAAGGCTCTGTTCCATTCTGGTCCAAATAGAGTCAGTGTTAATGATGCTAATGAAGGCTCTGGTCCAAATAGAGTCAGTGTTAATGATGCTAATGAAGGCTCTGTTCCATTCGGGTCCAAATAGAGTCAGTGTTAATGATGCTAATGAAGGCTCTGTTCCATTCTGGTCCAAATAGAGTCAGTGTTAATGATGCTAATGAAGGCTCTGTTCCATTCTGGTCCAAATAGAGTCAGTGTTAATGATGCTAATGAAGGCTCTGTTCCATTCTGGTGCAAATAGAGTCAGTGTTAATGATGCTAATGAAGGCTCTGTTCCATTCTGGTCCAAATAGAGTCAGTGTTAATGATACTAATGAAGGCTCTGTTCCATTCTGGTCCAAATAGAGTCAGTGTTTAATGATGCTAATGAAGGCTCTGTTCCATGTTGCATGTTGGCTCACTGGGAACACTCTGCTACACCAGTAGGTCTCAAAATGTCCGTGAGTGGGGTTCCAAAATGGCCCTGTACGGGTGTGTAACTCAGAGTGAACAAATGGGACCAAATGGAAGCGTAAAGTTTGAGAATCACTTTACACTAAATGGAACAGAGCCTTAATTACTATCATCGGTAACACCTGTGAAGGAAATAGGGAAGTGGCCCGGAAGTAGGAAGAGTTATTCTGTGTGCATATAGAGTCCATTCAGTCTCTCCTCATGGGACTTAAATGTGGGCTGAAAACATCCAGGATTACAGAGCTTACTGTATGTCAGAAAGAAGAGAGAGAGAGAGATGTCAGTCAGAACACCCCAACAGCTTCAGAACGCAGAAACCATGCAGGTCCAGGCAATTATGAAAGAGTGAATCAACATTGTGAAATAAATCGCGTAGCGGAGGTGTTTCGATCCTGACCAGGCGCCAACCCCTCCCCCCCGCTTCGCCACCTGGTACATCGGCTGTTTTCACTAGATCTTAAACATGTTTCATTTCTAATTTCTTAGATTTTTATTTTATTTCTTCCCGGAATTACTGAAAAAAGATCATTGAGTTTTGTTTTCAATTTATGAAATATTTTGTAAAAAAGATGGGGTCAGTGGACCACCTGGTCAGTATGGAGGCCTCCGATTGGCCGACGGCTGTAACCCCGGCGGTTCCCAACCTCTCTTGGACCATGCGGTCCATGCGGCCCACTTGAAAAGGCTCTGAACGAAGCATTCGCGGCCCACCCATATCTGACCGCTCAACACGGCGGGTCGCGGTCTTGACCGGTCAGATTGAGGCAGGCAGCGTGCGTCTTCAGAGCCTTTAACGATCAATCAATCGCTTTGCTTTTCGGTGGAACCAAAGTATTAAATCGGTATTCCATGTCATTATTTATATAGGCTACTAGTGCTTATATCATCATTAAAATCCTAGTGTTTTGCTGATGATTTGTGGGGCCCCCACTTGCAACACCCTCCTAGGCCACCAGAGGGGGCCCTGGCCCACACACACACACACGGGGTTGGGAATCGCGACCGAGCTACGCCATAGGCCGGATTACGCCCAGGATGGGCCCCAGTGATTGGTTGACTCACGGCGAGCGGGTCTTGGCTGAAAGCGGCCACGCTGTTCCGCATCTCATTCTCAGAGCCGCGCAACGGGATCAGAGACACGTTACCGTGGTAACCGTGGTGGAGGTTGTTCCGCAGCAGCGCCGGGCTCTCGCACGTATTCTGCACCACTGCGCCATCCGCTGGCCACACGTCGCCGTTGCACTGCAGGAGAAGATCACACACACACACACACACACACACACACACACACACACTGTTTTCTTGAAAAAGCTATGTTTTTCTATGTCAGTCGTTCTCAAACACTTTCATGTCACTTTTCACGATTCTTCAAAAATAGCAGACCTACAAGCTTGTGAGCTTGTAGATCTGCTATTTTTCAATAGCTAAAGCATTACATAATGCAACACCAAAAGGGGTTCCCTCCCAAAATGGGTTTGACTAGGTTTATAGTTTACGATGAAATGCACCTTTTTTTCAAATTAATTTAATTATACGAGTGTGTAAACATGTATAATGGAACCACTTATACTCCCAGGAAGTTAAAAAGATTTGTGTGTGTGTGTGGTGGGTCTTCTCACCTGGAGACTGAGGAAGGTAGCGAACCACTCCAACCTTTCAGAGTGAGTGTCACAGCACAGATACCTGCACACACACACACACACACACACACACACACACACACACACACACACACACACACACACACACACACACACACACACACACACACACACACACACACACACACACACACACACACACACACACACACACACACACACACACACACACACAAATTGTGCTTTAACTGGTTATATCACACACAAGCGTCAAGCTGCAATTTCCTGATTTTCAACAGCTAGGGTTTTTGCGACAAAATTATTTAATTCTTTGCACTTATTTATTACTGATATATTTAGTGGAAATTGTATATTGTAGTAATTGGACAAGTAAACATTTTAAACGTGTGCGTGCGCGTGTGCCTGTGTTCGAGGGGCTATGTGAGCACAGCAGGAAATAGAACAACAGGGGAAGAAGTCGGAAGAAATGATGAAAATAATCACAACCCAGAGAAAAACAGATAGCAGCGAGGCGCTAACCGAAACAGACACGTACCCCCCTCCTTCACGCTGCCAGCGGCAGGTGTTGCTTCTAAATTAATCTTACAGAGTAGAGAGACATAGGAATCACGCACACGCATGCACGCGCACACACACACACACACACACACACACACACACGCACACGCACACGCACACGCACAGAGCACATCAATGCCTGCTGAGTTTGAATAATGTCCATACTCTATATGCTATTTCCTACCTTGCCGCTGGTGTAGCTGTTCTTAATAATATAAATATCATTATTTATTAGTTTATTAGTAATTTGGTGTTACAATGTTGAGACACCAAAACCTTGTGTAGCATACGCTCGTATATATTAGATGTACAGTAAAATAAAATAAAAACTCCCGTTGGACATGTACATACAGTCATTGTTTACAGGAGTGTTGTTATGTACTGTATGTGTGAGCATGTGTAAAAACTAAATGATGATGTCACTCTAACCCTGAACCAGCCAAGGTACAGGCTTTAGTTCCGACATACTATATTTATAGGCTATATATGTTTTATCATTTTTATCCCACGATTTTGCAACCCATTGTTTTCACCCAGTGTCAATTATCTTTTTTTTTTTTTTAAGATATTTTTTTTGCGGCTTACGCCTTTTATTGGTTTTTTTGAAGGGACATACAGTAGGCTGACAGGAAACGGGAGAGAGATGGGGGGATGACATGCAGTAAACGCCGTGTCGGGCTCGGGAGTCGAACCCGCGGCACACTGCGACTGGATTACCAGACGGTTACGCCACCGCCTGGGCCCAGTGTCAATTATCTAATGTAATCCTGGGCGCTACACTTCCTCTGCCAACCTGGGGGGGGGGCAGCGGATTGACCTCATACTTCCTTCTATGCATGAGGAGTCCAAGCTGCTTCTTTTCACCTGACAGGGGGGAGTTTCCCCGGCCAGACGTATAGCGCGTGGAAGGAACACGTTATTCCAACCAGTTGCCTTTCCCCTCCATCAGGCGCCCCGGCTGGCCAGGGGGGAGGCAGTTTAGAGACCAGGATTACTGCGTGTTTTTCGTGAGTGCCTCGAGTATAGGCACTGATGGAGGAGGGAACACGCCCCCAGCTGGAATGGAACCCGGGACCTTCTAGCTGTGAGGCGACAGCACTATACCAACTGTGCCACCGTGCCCCCTATAGTTCCGACACTACTATTGATTGTGTGTGCGTGCGTGACATCTCAGAGGCTGCCTGTCAGACAGAGTGCGTTCGTTTCGTGTCACCAGTGGGCATGCAGCCGCTCTCTGTGCCGGCTTTATTTATTTACCCAAATCACTAACTGGACCAATCAAAGCGACCAATCAAACGCTCAGCGCAGTGGAGCCGCCGCGATAATGACACTATACTGATACATGAGCGGCACACACACACACACACACACACACACACACACACACACACACACACACAGGCATGTCAGTACCATCGTTAACAGAGCTCGTTAGCGTCCATTAGGGATCATTATACCCACACTCTATTAATCTACTCTATAGAGAACGTCCACACTGTCCTGAGGCATGCATGTCCTGAGGCAGGCACGCACACACACACACACACACACGCACACGCACGCACGCACGCACGCACGCAAGCACAGACACACACACGTGATCACTGAGGATCCTTGGTCAGTCGGTGCAGCAGAGGATGAGGACAGTAACTATAGGCCAGTGGTTTGGCGGGGACCACCAGTGGTCCTTGAGGGGGTCCCAGGTGGTCCCCAGCTAAAAGATGGAGAGTTGGTAAACAAATAAGACCCTTATTAGATGGTTAAACATCTGCATTACTTAATTTACAAAAAGTCTACACGTCTAGAGAATGTGGAAGAATTGTTAATTTGATCAATGTTTGCCTGTCGTCTCTGCTAATGGTACCAACATCAATAAGCTTATACAGCATGGAGTTGTTGACAAAATGTTATCCAACGACAACGAACTGGTCTTTAGTCGTGGGTCTGAGAGGCTAAATGTCATCCGATGGTGGTCCGTGGCTCAAACGCTGCATAAATACAGTACTGGGCCTCGATATGAAAAAAGATAGGAAAAGCACTGAACTACGGTAGGCCATTAGGAAGCTTATGAGTGCTTCATAGTCTGCACTGCAGTGGTGTGCGTTGCATCGTGCACTGAAAATAACACGTCTGTCTGCCTGTCTGTGCAGTGTGGGGGGGTGCTGGGAGCCTGCTGTGATAATGTACCGATAATGTAGTGTGACTGTAGAGACATTACAGCTCTCAGCGTGACAACACACACACACACACACACACACACACACACACACACACACACACACACACACAGCCGTTCAGGGATGTTGTAAGCAGAGCTACATAAAAGCATCACGTACAGAGGAGAGAAACAGAGAGGTAGTATAATGGAATAGACAACGCTAGCTAGCGGGGCGAAGCTCCTCTGTGCTCTCCGAGCGACTGATGTCGTAGCGGAGCAGGCCACCCACTGTGAATCTAAACAGTGCAAGACAACTGACACTTTCTGTATGCCGCTAAGACAGTGACTTTAAAGCTTTAAAGCCCCCTCTCCCCTCCCCACCGCAGCATGAGAATGAACGCCTCCTGGCTGGTGGTGACCTTTCCTGTGCAGATTAACGACCGTCACACGCGATGATCTGACCTGTTTTCTCTGCACCGCCTACAGAGTACAGAGCCTATAGCAGCCAAGTTCCTGTAAACTGTGTATGTGTGTGTGTGTGTGTGTGTGTGTGTGTGTGTGTGTGTGTGTGTGTGTGCTCGTGTGTGTGCGCGCCTACAGAGCCTAGCAGCTAGGTTCCTGTAAACACTGTGTGTGTGTGTGTGTGTGTGTGTGTGTGTGTGTGTGTGTGTGTGTGTGTGTGTGTGTGTGTGTGTGTGTGTGTGTGCGTGCATGCTTTGCGTGAGTGTGGAACTATAGTGGCCCTCTGGAGCATGTCTGAAGTAAAATGAGAATGTGCTTAAATTCATATTTAGAAAATGTTTCAGATGTCAAACATGTCTGAGATGATAGAATGGTGATGGATGATGATGGTCATGGAAGGGGAACCTTCTGAAAGCTTCATGGACAAAGATCATCAACTTCAAAATCTAAAAGTGTTAAATATCTGAGATTATTAGAGCTTTATTGAAGACTGAAATGAACTAATAACCCAAAATAGGCTCTATCCACAAGCCTACAACACGTCACGCTGCGATGCGTGGGATGCTTAAAGGGACACTTCACCCTTTTTGCAAAAAAATATATGTTAATGACGTTTAGAAACTTTAGATCACTTTCCTGGGGGTATTTATGTGTGTAATATGTGGTTTTAGATATTTTAGATTGTAGCAGTGAGCCTGTTGTCTCTGATGTCATGGACACTGGTCTCACTACCTTCCTGGACTACAATTCCTATAATTCTTTGGTGCACTGCTCCTCCTTGTGGATAGGGGGGAGAGCTGTCTTACTGAGACAACATGTAGTCCAGGAAGGAAGTGAGCCCAGTGTCCATGACATCAGAGACAACAGACTCACTGCTACAATCTAAAATATCTAAAACCACATATTACACACATAAAGACCCCCAGGAAAGTGTTCTAAAGCTTCTAAACGTCATTAACATATATTTTTTTGCTAAAAGGGTGAAGTGTCCCTTTAATGTAGCCTACTTTTGGTTAGAAGACATGTCGACTTCTATGGAATCCAAATGACTGAAATCAGTCAAGGCTACAGTATACTGAGAACTTTAATCCATTTTGGGGCGGAAACCCCTTTTGGTGTTAGCATTATGTTATGCTGTAGCTATTGAAAAATAGCAGATCTACAAGCCACGAGCTTGTAGGTCCGTTATTTTTGAAAAATGAAAGAACCACTGACATAGAAACATAGCTTTTTCAGAAAACTGTCAGGATGTAGAAGACATTTTTAGAATCTGATCTCAGGTCAGAATGGGTTAATCCACGTGTAACTGCAATGCTACTGAAACACTCTGAGTCAAGTCTCTCTCCACAGTGTCAGAACTCATTGCTGTGACAGAGGAGGAGGAGGAGGATTTTGGGGATTTGAAAACCCTCTGGGCTTCAGGCAACGTTCCAGCAAGCTGAGCGATGAAGTCACACACCGACTCAACTCCGAAAACGTACCACTTCTTTTGAGCGCCAGCTTGACTATTTATGACACGTCAAGCACTCTCTCTCTCTCTCTCTCTGTCTGTCTATCAGAAGATAAGTGCACTCTCGCCTCGCACACTCGAGGGCTCCAATGCGACAGTTTGCACTAAAGAAAGTCGAGACTCGAGTCTGAGTTTAGCCCCCAAACGTTTTTATTTATAATAGCATCTGTCGCTTTGGATCCCTCGCTTTGAAATCAAATCCCCTCCAAATGTTCAGGATTTTTGTAACAAGTGTAACAATAACAAGTGTATGAGCTTGTAGATCTACAATTTTTGAATAGCCAAAGTGTAAAATAATGGTTAAAGTGTGAAATTAAGTGGAATGTCCGACACAATAGTTCTGCTCCCCGTCTGTTTTATTTCAACCTAAATACAACAAAGTTTCGCCCCTCAGGGCTTTCTAAAGTGTAAAATGAGACAGATGCTTTCCCGGTCTTAATAACAGTTCACAAGCAGAGCTCTCGTTCACGGCGGCTCACGCACGCACACACACACACACACACACACACACACACACACACACACACAAACATGCATGCGCAGGACGTTTGTTCATGGCGGCTTTACTCACCACTGCTGTCTGTCGGGCTTCTCCTGTTTGTCACTCTCATAGACCACCGTCAGACCCCAGCTGCGCACGCACACACACACACACACACACACACACACACACACACACACACACACACACACACAATTAACACTTTACGCTCTCAAGAGTTAAATCATTGTTACATATGCTGCATCAGTTAAGAAGAAGTCTACACAATTAGAGAAAGAAGAAGAATTGTTATTTTGATCAACGTTTGCCTGTTATCTCTCCTAATGGTACCAACATCAATACAGCATGGATTTGTGGACAAAATCTTATCCAAAGACAACACAATATTCTTTAGTTTTGGGGTCTGAGAGGGAAAATATGAAGAGGGTTGAAAACCACTGAGTTAGACTGCTGTTGGTACTGAAGTTAGTTGCATTAGCCTGCCCCCTAGAGGCCAAACCAATAATACATTACAATCACTAGAGCAAAATCATTCAAGACAAGTGTTTCTAAACCCCAGTGTGAAACACAAAGGAATGGTTCCAGGGACCCTTGGTGTTAAATGGACCTTAAATGGTCTGCAACTAAAGTCTAAAACCAGTGCTTCCCAAACCTTTCAGGTTGAGACCCAAAAGAGAGATTAGACGTTCGTCACGTCTTGCCCAAACTAGTGAAAATAGCTGATCTACAAGCGCACAGCGTGTGTTGCGAGCTTGGTTCTTACCATGTGGGCGGGCGCAGCTTCTTCTTGATGCCCAGGTAGACCTTCAGGTTCTTCACCGGCCATTCACGATCTGGACGATTACTCTGAGAGAGAGACATACAGTTACTATGAGAGAGAGAGAGAGAGAGAGAGAGAGAGAGAGAGAGTGTGCTGGATAGTCGCTGAACAACCAATATGTTTTCGTGCCATTTGTAGTTTAATGTGTAATTTTAGTCTACTATTTATTTGTTGGACGAAATTGTCAATATAGTCAGTCTTCGTTTGGGTCGTCAAACTCCTATGTACAGCTATCGCCGCCATGTTCCTTCCGTTGAGGTACAGACGCCCCAGAGCCGGAAGAGGCGTCTACGTTTATGTGTCTATGACTGACATGATCAGCCTGCATGGCGGTCCATTCTTACCCTGATCTCCTTGTACATCCTCAGAGGGGTCCATTCTTACCCTGATCTCCTTGTACATCCTCAGAGTGGTCCATTCTTACCCTGATCTCCTTGTACATCCTCAGAGTGGTCCATTCTTACCCTGATCTCCTTGTACATCCTCAGAGGGGTCCATTCTTACCCTGATCTCCTTGTACATCCTCAGAGTGGTCCATTCTTACCCTGATCTCCTTGTACATCCTCAGAGTGGTTCCTCCCAGCATGAAGTAGCGCTCGTTGAAGCTGCCCAGTCCCAGAATGCTCCTCTCCTCGCGGAACCTCAGCGTCCCGTGCTTGGTCACTTCTGTCTTGCTCGCTTTACTGGCTAGAGAGTCGCACACCGCACACACACAACATTTAGAAGGAATGTAGAGACTATGTGCATGCGTGCCCCCACGACCAGACTGTTTTTACTCGTCAGCAATTAGACTGCTGAACAAGAGCGAAGTCCGGTGGCACTGCACAGACTGCACTGAATAAGTGAATGTGTTTGTTGAGGGGCGCTAGCCCCTCCTATGTACAGGTTTAATGTTTGTTTTTAGTTAATCAAACATTAGAAACACCATTGAAAATGAAGGGAGAATTACTAATGGTTTTGTCCCTAACAAAACCATTAAATGACTTTGACAATAAAGAGAGTTTAATGTTTGTGTTGTCCGTGTTTGTTTTACATCACCATAGTTAGACTTTATTATATTAGCGCCCCTCACTGCACACGGGTGTGATTTTTTAAATATATTAAATATTTCTCCTATTATGTACTTTATGCTCTCCTATCTCTATCTTGTTAACTGCAATGATGAGCATGCACAACTAAGAATTTCACCCACCTTACATGTGATGTGTGATGTGACAATAAAGATGATGCTGATTCTATTGTCTGACTGCACTAGCAGTGTTTATGTCCTCTGTACAAGGCATTCTCTACTTCTGGACATAACGTGTTTTGTGTGTGTGTGTGTGTGTGTGTGTGTGACTGTGTGTGTGTGTGTGTGCGTACCCAGGTAGAAGATAATGGTGTCCATGGCAGGGTGTCTCTTGATGAGCAGGGTGTTTTTCGGCGAGTCCGAGTCGGGCGAGTAGAGGAATGGAAGGACCTTCTCCTGGTGGGACAGAGGACGCTCTGAAACACACACACACACACACACACACACACACACACACACACACACATACATACATATTGGTACAGTGGACAGTATGTGTCTCTGATGTCCTGACAGTTAGAAAATGTAGCTCAGTTTGCA
This sequence comes from Protomyctophum bolini, assembly GCF_963924005.1. NCBI lineage: Eukaryota > Metazoa > Chordata > Actinopteri > Myctophiformes > Myctophidae > Protomyctophum > Protomyctophum bolini. The sequence continues at coordinate 8,832,763 of NC_137870.1, forward strand.
ACTGGGAGATCGAGGGTTCGATACCCCGGCCGGGTCATACCAAAGACTGTACAAAATGTGAACCAATGGCTCCCTGCTTGGCACTCGGCATCAATGGGTTGGATCGGTCAAATGCAGAGAACAGATTTTGCTGCGGTAACGTGTGCGACTAATCGTACGACTTTGACTCTCTCTCTCTCTCTCTGTGGTATGTTGTGTGCTCCATGTAAGTACTGGAGTGAACCTGCAGGTGGCAGCAGTGACGTGCTGAATGAATTAATGCTGGTTAGTGGAACAGCTGTTTGACTTGTTGCTTGTAGTTTAGGGAAAATAAGCTAAATGTGTGGCATATCTGCAAAACAAAAAAATGCTTACCACTAGCTTTCTTCACAAATGTGTTAAAACGGTTTCTACTTACTATCCCCGTCCTATCAATTTGTTCCAATGTGTTTCCCTTGGGAAACTTTGTGACAGCTGCTGAAAGTTGGCGTACCATTAACAACATATACTGTATGAGGCAAAATTTTCAAAATGTCACTATGCTTTAAGTAGCATGTGACGTGTGTTTTCATGATTCTGAATCCATTGCAAGCATTAGTTTTGACCAAAAAAAAACAGTCCTTGGGCTAAATCCGGCCATAGCTACTTGTCCAACTGTGGGTATGGCCGTTTTTAGCTGAAGGACGTCTGTGTTCATCGCTGCCCGTTTGAACAGACCTTTAGTCAAGAGAATTAACACTGACTTGGTCAGAGATCAAGTTTGCCTGTTGTTTTCCCGTACATGCTCTTGAGTTGTTCTATGTAATGTAACTTTGCGATAGTGAGTTGTTTATCTCCAGCGACGTACACCGGAGCGATGCAAAACGAAACAAAAATCGAGATTTCAAGGCCAGACAACAGCGAGGTGGAGCGACGCTAGCAGCGGCGGTGATGCTATCAGCTCAAGCCCGACCGTGTCGCAACAAACGTCAATAGGGGCTTTCACTTCACAAGAAGTGTGACAAAGGAAAGCCGGCAGGAATGCCTAGACCGGGTTGCTTCTTGTCAAAGGATCGCCATGGACCTCTCTCTCTCTCGCCCCTCTATCCCTCTCTCTCAACCACCTGCCTCCTCCTTCTCATTAACCTCTCTCTCGCCCCTCTCTCTCTCTCTCTCTCTCTCTCCCTCACCCACCTGCCTCCTCCTTCTCATTGACCTCCCAGCAGCTCCAGTAGTCTCTCTCTCTCTCTCTCTCTCTCTCACCCACCTGCCTCCTCCTTCTCATTAACCTCCCAGCAGCTCCAGTAGTCTCTCTCTCTCTCTCTCTCTCTCTCACCCACCTGCCTCCTCCTTCTCATTAACCTCCCAGCAGCTCCAGTAGTCTCTCTCTCTCTCTCTCTCTCACCCACCTGCCTCCTCCTTCTCATTAACCTCCCAGCAGCTCCAGTAGTCTCTCTCTCTCTCTCTCACCCACCTGCCTCCTCCTTCTCATTAACCTCCCAGCAGCTCCAGTAGTCTCTCTCTCTCTCTCTCTCTCTCTCTCTCACCCACCTGCCTCCTCCTTCTCATTAACCTCCCAGCAGCTCCAGTAGTCTCTCTCTCTCGCTCTCTCTCTCTCTCACCCACCTGCCTCCTCCTTCTCATTAACCTCCCAGCAGCTCCAGTAGTCTCTCTCTCTCTCTCTCTCACCCACCTGCCTCCTCCTTCTCATTAACCTCCCAGCAGCTCCAGTAGTCTCTCTCTCTCTCTCTCTCTCACCCACCTGCCTCCTCCTTCTCATTGACCTCCCAGCAGCTCCAGTAGTCTCTCTCTCTCTCTCTCTCTCTCACCCACCTGCCTCCTCCTTCTCATTGACCTCCCAGCAGCTCCAGTAGTCTCTCTCTCTCTCTCTCTCTCTGACCCACCTGCCTCCTCCTTCTCATTAACCTCCCAGCAGCTCCAGTAGTCTCTCTCTCTCTCTCTCTCTCTCTCACCCACCTGCCTCCTCCTTCTCATTAACCTCCCAGCAGCTCCAGTAGTCTCTCTCTCTCTCTCTCTCACCCACCTGCCTCCTCCTTCTCATTAACCTCCCAGCAGCTCCAGTAGTCTTTGTCCTTGACGGTGATCTTCCGTCGGTCCAGGATCTCACCGGTCAGCTCTGCTGCCGTCATGGCACCGGGGATCTGAGGGGACGAGAGACCACGTGAGACAGAGAGAGAGGAGACAGGAGCATGGGACGAGAGACCATGTGAGACAGAGAGAGAGGAGACAGGAGCATGGCTGCTGTATGCATGGTGAGACAGAGAGAGAGAGCAGACAGGAGCATGGCTGCTGTCTGCATGGTGAGACAGAGAGAGAGAGCAGACAGGAGCATGGCTGCTGTATGCATGGTGAGACAGAGAGAGAGCAGACAGGAGCATGGCTGCTGTCTGCATGGTGAGACAGAGAGAGCAGACAGGAGCATGGCTGCTGTCTGCATGGTGAGACAGAGACAGAGAGAGCAGACAGGAGCATGGCTGCTGTCTGCATGGTGAGACAGAGAGAGCAGACAGGAGCATGGCTGCTGTCTGCATGGTGAGACAGAGACAGAGAGAGCAGACAGGAGCATGGCTGCTGTCTGCATGGTGAGACAGAGAGAGCAGACAGGAGCATGGCTGCTGTCTGCATGGTGAGACAGAGAGAGCAGACAGGAGCATGGCTGCTGTATGCATGGTGAGACAGAGAGAGAGGAGACAGGAGCATGGCTGCTGTCTGCATGGTGAGACAGAGAGAGAGAGAGCAGACAGGAGCATGGCTGCTGTCTGCATGGTGAGACAGAGACAGAGCAGACAGGAGCATGGCTGCTGTCTGCATGGTGAGACAGAGAGAGCAGACAGGAGCATGGCTGCTGTCTGCATGGTGAGACAGAGAGAGAGAGAGAGACAGGAGCATGGCTGCTGTCTGCATGGTGAGACAGAGAGAGAGGAGACAGGAGCATGGCTGCTGTCTGCATGGTGAGACAGAGAGAGCAGACAGGAGCATGGCTGCTGTATGCATGGTGAGACAGAGAGAGCAGACAGGAGCATGGCTGCTGTCTGCATGGTGAGACAGAGAGAGAGAGAGAGAGAGCAGACAGGAGCATGGCTGCTGTCTGCATGGTGAGACAGAGAGAGCAGACAGGAGCATGGCTGCTGTCTGCATGGTGAGACAGAGAGAGCAGACAGGAGCATGGCTGCTGTCTGCATGGTGAGACAGAGAGAGAGAGCAGACAGGAGCATGGCTGCTGTCTGCATGGTGAGACAGAGACAGAGCAGACAGGAGCATGGCTGCTGTCTGCATGGTGAGACAGAGAGAGGAGCATGGCTGCTGTCTGCATGGTGGGGTTACCTTGACATGTTGCTCTGACTTGGCACGTGGATCTGTGTCCTCCAAGTACACCGTGCATATTAATGGTCCTGAGCCTCCGTGCACAGTGGGCTGCGCACACACGCACACACACACACACACACACACACACACACACACACACACACACACACACACAACACAGAGCTTAATCATTATTACAGGGAGTCTACACTAAAATAATTCATAACTCTTTGAATAGTTGGTTGTGTAACGGGCCGGCACACAGTACTGTACTTTATGCATGGAACGTGGAAACCAGTGGTTTACAGCAGTGGTTCCCAAACACTGGGTCGGGACCCGTTTGTGGGTCACAGACACATTTTTATGGGTCCCTTTATTTTGTTTATATGATTATTATATATATTTAAAAAATAAATCTAAAAACATTCCCCCACCCAAAAGAAAATCCATGCATTAATTTCTATTTTTTTCCAAGTAATTTCATGAATAAATAAAATAAAGATTGTAGGAAATTCCATAAATTAGACAGCCGTTCTACAAGCTCACAAGGAGGGTTAGGGTGGCTACTAGCCCAGTGGCCTCAGGGTAGAGAGGCCGGATGGGAACTGTCAGGTTCAAATCCGGCCACTCTAGCCCTGATCCACTCGCCCTCTCTTTTGGGTCACGGGCTAAAAGGTTTGGGACACATTGCTTCACCGCATTCACTTTAGATGTTTTGCGGTTCAGTGAAAGTGTGTGTGTCGGTGTGTGTGTGTGTGTGTGTGTGTGTGTGTGTGTGCGCGTGCGACTCACTTTAGAAGTGTTGGGATTCTTTCTCATGTTGATGATTGCAGTGATCTCAGCCAGCTCTGTCTTCAGCCTCTCCTCGTCCACCTATACACAGCACAGCCCTTCGTTAGTGATAATAATAATCTAACTACTAATTCTAGAGATTGGGTATATTCAAAATGTGTTCTATAAAAGAAACTGGAGGATGAAATGTGCGGACAGGCGGCACGTCTGCGCTGCCTATACGTAACCCGCCTGCCGGCTCGTTCCTACAGCAACGCACGCAGGTGTGCCGTTGGCCCGTTAATGACAGTAACGGCTGTAACGCACACCCTCTTGTGTAATGTTGCCTAATCACAAAGCACAGTGGATCAATCCTTTGATCCGTGCCGTGAATCCCTGCCCATGTGTTTGCACTTTGCAAACACCAGACATCATTTCTTATCCGGCTCAGCTTCCTTCACCTCCCTGTTCAACCTGCCTCCATGCCTCTTGTGACAGACAGGGCGTCTGGATTCAACCTGCCTCCACATGCCTCTCTTACAGGGCGTCTGTATCTCCACATGCCTCTCTTACACATGTATTCATGTAATGTCACTGTTGGACATGCAGGAACCTCTTATCTCCAAAGTACCAAACTTAGTTTTTATTCCCTGAATTAACGCCCTACTTGATCACACTACGGCGTCGTGCAAAAGCATCAAAAGTAGCAGATCCACAAGCCTGAAAAACGGCGCGAAGCGACACGTTTTGAGATGGTCGATCTTTTTAATTTGAGTCCTGAAAACATATCAGTTTTTAGAGGTTTCCCGCCCGACAGAGACGATGTCTTTTTAATCTGCACTCAGGGCCCAACGACGCAACCCGTCTGTCGGTCTGTGTTTGCTCGTGGTTGTCTGGTATGTGAGAATGAATGCTGGCAACACGTCACTCCCAGAGTTTCCACACGTCAACGTCAAAATCTCCTAAGAATCATAAAAAAAATGCCTGGAGACGCCATGGTGAGGCGAGCCTGCTTTTGGAGTGTCTCTCTCTTTTTGAGTGGTGCAAACAACTTCTATACGGAGCTTTGTGTGTGGCTGTGTCCCTGGCTGTGTCCGAACATGAAAATAGTGTTTGGTTGGTTTTCACCACCAAGTGTCACTGTTGTGCAGCCTAACACACAAGCACACATTAACTGTATATATGATCATTTCGGGTGTGACAGTACAGTGACAGTACAGTACAGTACAGTAGAGGGACACGGTAACTCTGTCATTTCTCAACCGTTTCGGATGCGGGGCAGCTCGCCGGAACCGGCCCGGCTCCCTAGGCACGTTCCTGGGGGTCTGGATGTTCTGGGGACCCCCGGAGACCCTCACGCGGTGACTCTGTCATTTCTCGAACGTTTCGGCCGCTGTGTGTGTGTGTAGTGCATGGGGGTCTGACCTGGAAGATGTGTGTGTAGTTCTGGATGAGGTCCTCGACAACGCGCACGGCCGTGTAGTCCTTGCCGTCCGTCTGGAAGAGCGTGGGGCCGAACACGATGGCCAGGTTGTGAGGATTCATCTGGTTCAGCTCCGCGAAGCGCTGCACACTGAGGGAGACACACACGGCAACGCACGCACACGCACGCACACAGACACACGGCCACACGCACACACACACACACACACACACACACACAATGCTCAAACACCTACACACAGCAACATGAGAATATTAACAATTTGCCGTTCCCAACGTTATTGTGTGTGTGTGCGTGTGCATGTGTGTGCGTGTGTGTGTTTGATTTCATTTTACGCTCTGATGAGTTTCAAAATATTCTTAAACATCTGCCTTACATAAGTCTACACAGAGAATGTAGACAGAATTGTTATTTTGATCAACGTTTGCCTGTCGTCTCTCATTGTGGACAAAACCACAACAAAAT
>NC_137870.1:8843727-8856227 GCF_963924005.1 Protomyctophum bolini
AAACCACCCGGGTTTCCTTTTTTTTATACATTCACGCCATCCAGACGCCCCGAGTAAAAATGACATGACTGAACTAATTCTGCACATAATCTTTACATTATCCCTAACAGTATGATTCTGAACCGCTAGCAATCAATCCCACCATTGTGTCAGCGAGACATGAGGGCGAATACAGTGTGTGTCCTCCCGGACATCAGGACAGCACTATGGACACTGATGACATGAGGGCCAATACAGTGTGTGTCCTCCCGGACATCAGGACAGCACTATGGACACTGAGCTTATGGTCAGTAGATCAGTAGGACAGCACTATGGACACTGATCTTAGGTCAGTAGATCAGTAGAGCACCGTCAGTGAGGAAGGAGGACATTACGGCAAGGTGTTTTATGTTCATTCTATTCACTGCATATACAGTATATAGAGTTCCTCTGCTGGATACTACTTTTCAGTAGCAAAGCTGTAGAATTAGCATTGTGCTAGTCATTCAGTGAATAAAAACCTGCATTTTCAGAAAAAGGATCGGGAGAGCGTGAAGAGTTGGAATGGCACAATCTGTAGCAAATAAACAGTGAAAATGGCTAGAATTATGAAAAAAAAAATTGTTACGTTGTTATGTCAATTGAGCTTTTTAAGAGGAAATATCTAAATGAATTGCAGATTCGCATGCACAAACACAAGAGCATGAACGTGTGTAACATACAAGGAGTGTCCTTAGGCAGCCCTGTTTGCAGTTAATACAATAGGAGGTGAAATCAGGCTAATGGCTGCATGACTGCTTTCGCAATCAGCATTTTGTCCTCAAAGTTTAAAAGTTGAGGTGAGTTCCTTCTACGTCAGGAGCTGTATCACACAGTACAGTATATCAAGCACAGTATAAGAAACAAACAACAAAAAGGCCGGTCTTCATACCTTGGCAATGGACTTGACCCATTCCCTGTGGCTCTGTTCGTCATCTGTGCCAAACAGATAAAGACGATCCGAGTCTGAGTACAGCTCAAACGTATAGTCATAACTGAGAGAGGAGGAGAGAGAGGATCATAACAGTTACTGTATAGTCATAACTGAGAGAGGAGGACAGAGAGGATCATAACAGTTAATGTATATAGTCATAACTGAGAGAGGAGGAGAGAGGAAGACAGAGAGAATCATCATAACAGTTAATGTATGTACCGTCACTGCTCTGTAGCTCCGTAGATAATATATTCCTGCAGAATTTGCCCTTCTTGCATGGCTGTGTTGTTGAACATACAGTACAATACACGCGGCTTAACGTTGAGAAAGTTACGCGACTGACCCACCCAGGTGATGGGTCATATTTATTCATAATGTTCAATGACAGAAACCCAAATAAATATTATATTTATAAAATAAAAATTATTCGAGCGACAACCAAGCGGCAAGTAAAATGTGCTAATCGCGACAACGCGTCACCTGAACAGGGCTGCTATGGTTAGAGTAAAATGTGTCGTTGTGTGCCTGTAGCGGCCGGGAATCGTACCCGGGTCTCCCACATGGAAAGCCAACATCTTAACCACTAAGCCAAAGGGATATCCCTATGACTCAGGGGAGGTATTAGACTTTAGGCCATCAGGCTGAGGCTGTGAGCCACTCTGCTTCTGTACATACCCATGTTTCTTGGGAGCGTTGACAGACAGACAGAGGATCTACATACCCGTGTTTCTTGTGAGCGTTGACAGACAGACAGAGGATCTACATACCCGTGTTTCTTGGGAGCGTTGACAGACAGACAGAGGATCTACATACCCGTGTTTCTTGTGAGCGTTGACAGACAGACAGAGGATCTACATACCCGTGTTTCTTGTGAGCGTTGACAGACAGACAGAGGATCTACATACCCGTGTTTCTTGGGAGCGTTGACAGACAGACAGAGGATCTACATACCCGTGTTTCTTGTGAGCGTTGACAGACAGACAGAGGATCTACATACCCGTGTTTCTTGGGAGCGTTGACAGACAGACAGAGGATCTACATACCCGTGTTTCTTGTGAGCGTTGACAGACAGACAGAGGATCTACATACCCGTGTTTCTTGTGAGCGTTGACAGACAGACAGAGGATCTACATACCCGTGTTTCTTGTGAGCGTTGACAGACAGACAGAGGATCTACATACCCGTGTTTCTTGGGAGCGTTGACAGACAGACAGAGGATCTACATACCCGTGTTTCTTGTGAGCGTTGACAGACAGACAGAGGATCTACATACCCATGTTTCTTGGGAGTGTTGACAGACAGACAGAGGATCTACATACCCGTGTTTCTTTGGAGCGTTGACAGACAGACAGAGGATCTACATACCCATGTTTCTTGTGAGCGTTGACAGACAGACAGAGGATCTACATACCCGTGTTTCTTGTGAGCGTTGACAGACAGACAGAGGATCTCGTAGGCCTTCAGAGTTCCGTTGGGTGTGGAGTTCTTGTCACTCTCGTAGTAGCTGAAGCAGCCGTCGTTCAACGTGCACCATCGCCGGCTGAACTCTGAACACATCCAAACACACACAGGCAGCGGGTTGAACACATCCACACACAGGCAGCGGGTTGAACACATCCACACACAGGCAGCGGGTTGAACACATCCACACACAGGCAGCGGGTTGACATGACTATGATGCACACATGTCTGCGTGCGTGACTGCATGCGTGTGTGACTGCGTGACTGCATGCATGCGTGCGTGATTGCTGCGTGACTGTGCGTGCGTGACTGCGCGTGCGTGCGTACCTTCCTGTCCCTTGCGCTCGGTGACCGCTCTGATCATGGAGCCCGTCTTGAACAGGAAGCCGTTGTGGCAGACGGAGGGCGTGGCCTTATAAGGAAACGCCTCCATGAGCCCGCCCACTTCTGACCGCGGCAGCTCTGAAAGACACGACAGGACAGGCAGGGGTTAAAGGGGTTGAAGCCGCCACCCTTATTGGTGAAAACCTGGTACTGCAGGCGGGCTGGGCCCAGGTTAGATTTATGAATGGATCGTGACGTAGGACGTGACACAGAGGTACTACAAGAACAGCGCGGGGGGTACTACGATAGGAGCCGACCAATCATATCAACGCTCAAGGGGTACTATGACAGGATCCAACCAATCATATCAACGCTCAAGGGGTACTATGACAAAGTATGACAGGATCCAACCAATCATATCAACGCTCAAGGGGTACTATAACAGGATCCAACCAATCATATCAACGCTCAAGGGGTACTATGACTGTCATAGTACCCCTTGAGCGTTGATATGATTGGTTGGATCCTGTCATAATGACAGGATCCAACCAATCATATCAACGCTCGAGAGGTACTACCCGGAAGACGGTGTCGTTTTTCTATGGCTACAAAACACCACTGAGCAACTTCCATTGAAGTGAATAGCGGGGGGGTGGGGCTATCGCTCCTCAATCCATTCTCTAGATTATATTATAGCTCATATATGGTTAAGTGTCTGAAAGACGTATAAGGACAGACAGGCAGGGGTTAAGTGCCTTGCTCATGGACACCTCGAGGGGAGCTAAAGGGAGAGAGCGTAAAATGACATGGAGGTGAGTGAGTTGTACATTATAGCCTAGGCATTTGGAAAAGAAGCCAGCTGTCAATCAATGTTACTGCGTAGAATCTACCAACAGCTGCTGTGAAATGCTGCTGTTGTCATTGTTGTGTAACACTGTGACTTATTCCGCCACGCCAACATGCAATGTATACACAACACAACACAACACAACACAACACACATGGAGAGGGTGTTAGTGCAGCGTCACTCTGTGTACAGAGACAAAGCAGACATTAATAACGGATCCTCGTCACGATGTCTGCGTAAAAGCGGCTTATAGCCACGTGAACCCTAGCATGTTTTAGCATGTGTCGGAGCCATAGAGTATAGACAGAGTTACGCAAACTCTGTTCACTTCATGGGGCCAGTGCTCTTCTACATTGACTTCTATTGGTTTGTCCCTATTTGAAGGCTTCAAATAGGGACAACTGGAAGTTTACGGAATGCATTAGAGTCTATGGGCTTGCGTGAGTACATGAACCACGTGATCGGGTCGGGTACCTTCAGCGGCATAGACATTAGTCTGGAACGTCGGCGTGGAAGATTTATTTCCAGGGGGGGCGGGGTTACAAACAGATTCCAAAAAGTCTCACTTTGAATAGTGGGCCTCCGATTGGTCACCCCACAACTCTGGGGTGAGCGAAATGAAATTCAAACGCGGAGAGTGGCACAGCCAACGTCCCCAGGGATTGTGTTTCTCCTGTGGCAGATCGGTCTGGTTTCCAGGCCAGAGTGGGGTTACCTGTGTTGAGGTTGAGGCTGAGGAACTGGGCCTGCAGCGGCTGGCAGTGGGCGTGGGCCAGGGCCAGGGGGGAGGGGCAGTCTACCACGTCCGTGGGGCAGTTCACATCGGCGCCGCAGAACACCAGGCTGAGGGTCTCCAGAACGTCACTGCACTGCACGTTGATGCATAGAGCCTGAGGAGGGGAGAGAGACACACAGTACACACAGGTTCAATGTCTGAACAAACGTACTGAAGTGTTATTGTATATTTAGACAAGTCTACTGTGGACTGGAGTTGAAAACTAGCACACATGCTAATAAACTGTAAGCAACATATGCACATCTACAAATTGTGCAATGTGATTGTGATGTTCATATCAACATAACATAACAGAGCAGTCTAGAGGGACTGACTAGACACTAGACACACAAGTTCAAGTTGATGCACAGCGTCTGGAGGGACTAGTCACTAGACACACAAGTTCAAGTTCGAGACCCAGGCAACCCGAGACAACACGGGCGTCGATGGCTTGTCGATGGCTTGTATATATCATAGTTAATGGGAACTCATCCACATTCATTCATCATGAGAGAGATAGAGAGATGTAAGAGTGAGAGAGAATGTACCACAAAGTAAAAGTAAAAACTAAACGGAACAAACAAAGGACTGTGGTCTAAACATGCACGGGTTCAACCATTCATTCACCGGCTGTAGCTATTGCAACATCTCCACATGCCACACATACTTGCACTCTGCATAGCAATAATAAGACTGCACACACACACACACACACACACACACACACACACACACTTATGGACACGCAATATGTGCATACGCACACATACCCTGTACACGTGTGAATAGATATTAATTATTTATAATAGTCATTACCCGTTCTAAATATGAACACCAAATTAGGTACAGTGTGGGTAATGCAATGTAATAGAAGCATTCCCTGGGGGAGGGGGGGGGGGGGGGGGGTCTATGTATTCTTGGGACTCACATAAATACGTATGTGTGTCACACACACACACACGTCCAAGAGTTGGTTTGGACACGGCAGCAGACACCCTGGACAGGGGTCTTTAGTCTTTACGGCAGCAGACACCCTGGACAGGGGTCTTTAGTCTTTACGCAACACTAGGGGGATTTTGAATGACGAGCTCGCGACCCGTCAAATCAAAATCAAATCAAACTTTATTTGTATAGCACATTTCTAACGACCGCGGTCGAACCAAAGTGCTTCACATCACAGAGCATAAAAACATACAGAGGCAAAAAGAAGAGGATAAGAAGATAGATAGATAGCAAAAAGGACGGAAGACCCGTTGCAAGACCCGCCACCCGCGTGTTGCTGCTGATAGACAGTTAATCAGTCCAATTGCATCCTGCGAGCGCGTCATTCAAAGTCGTACTAGGGTTGCGTAGGAAAAAAAGACACAGAGGTGTATGTGACACACGGAGGGTGCATCTGGTAGGCAAGGTAAAACAACGTATAGGTTACACCAGGTCTAAATGGGTTGAAAAAGGTAAACAAACACGAGAAAAAAGGCTGACAAACACAGCCAGAAATAAATACGGGAATCAAAGAGTAGTTCTCACTGCTCTCATCCACGTTATTCTGTTTGTTGCTGATTCAAACTGATCTGAATGCCACTGGGAGGCCCATAAAATGGGAGCATAATATGAATCATAAAAAATGGGAGTATATCTATTACTACAGTATGAATCATTAGCATACAGACGTTAACTGTAACCTGCGGGTTAAAGTTACATGATGATATAGCATACAACAGCTTATCTTCCAGCAGTCCCTTAGGCCTCGTATGTTTTGTAGATCTGCTGTTTTCGAGTAACGAGTAACCGAGCATATGAATCAGGCCTCATTATGCGTACTGAAGATGTACTGGCCTTATGGGCTTATACAGTCCATCTGGAACTAATGAGCACCTCCGGTGGCTCCGCCCCACTTCAGGGAAACACCACCGACACGGACCGCAGTGGTGACACACTGTCTGAACGCTGAATGCTAAGAGGCAAGCAGGAATACAAATGTGTTGAAAAGAAAAAACTATTACATTGTGAACATGACATCATGTGACATCTATGTTGAATACAAACAAGAGTTCAAACTAGAAAAATACCTTCTATGTGAAAACCGTAAGTATAGACAGGCTATTTGCAACCTTAGGCTAAACAACACAAGAATCCCAAAGGTCATCGGTAGATATAAAGGATTGGAAAGAAGCCAGAGGATTTGTAACCTATGTAATGATGCCAGAATTGGAGATGAGTATCATGTTCTGTTGGAATGCAAGAATACTGACATTATGAATTTCAGGCAAAAATACCTGCCACTGTATTTTTTTACCCACCCTTCTATGTTTAAATTAATTGCATTACTAAAATCTGAAAAACAAAAAGTAATCTATAAATTGGGTGCTTTTCTGAAAAATGTTCTTCCACTGTACAAATAGGGAAAGCCTTCCGATATGACTATGTATATCGTGTAATCTGTAATGTATTGTATATTTCCGATTGTATACTTTTATGAATCTGTGCTCCAAACCATGTGATCATGGTCGTGAGTTTAATAAATGATGATGATGAATCGCATTTATTTGTGTCAACTTGCAGGCTAATCATCATGACAGCCCAAGCTGAGAGAGAGACACAGAGAGACACAGAGAGAGAGAGAGAGAGCGAGAGAGAGAGAGAGCGAGATGGGAAAATGGGGTGAAGGAAGAGGCACTGTTTTTACAGCTGAGGAGAGCTTGCCTCAAACACACGCACGCACGCACGCGCAAGCACACACACACACACACACACACACACACACACACACACACACACACGGTTGCGTGGTCTCTCCTCACGTACAGAAGATCATGCACAGCATCTGTTTTTTCTTTAAAGCAACGTTTGGCTCATTTGGATCAAGATTGGGACATTCCATAGGTCTCTGTCACACTGACTCTCTCTCTCGCGCCTGGTCTATTTCACTGACTCACTCAGTACTGGGACCACACACGTGTATAAGTGTGGACGTGGACACACACACACACACGATAACACACGCAGCAGATATCAACACAGACAAAACATACAGAGTCTGGTGCACATCCACCCGCACATCCACCCGCACACGGCACGCCCACTTTAGGCCATCTCTTCTTGGAAATTGCAACGTTTGAAATCACAAAATATTCAGTATTCTGTTGACGGTACTGGAACACACACACACACACACACACACACACACACACACACACACACACACACACACACACACACACACACGTCATACTCATCTAATGGCCTGGCGTCACTGTAAAGTGTGAGTGCATGTCTGGTAGACATGAAGCCACGGCTCCATAAAAGGAACCAATCAGGTCACATGATGTCGCATGATGAGGAAAGAAGCTGCATTAAGTATTTCAGGGCTTCTTACCGCCCTCAAACATCTGCTGCTGATGACACGCGCGCACGCACGCACACACACACACACACACACACGCACGCACACACAAACGCACACGCACAGCAATCCAAGGTTCTTACACAATGTCCCGAGAGAGAGAGAGAGAGAGAGAGAGAGAGAGAGAGAGAGAGAGAGAGAGAGAGAGAGAGAGAGATTTGATCAGGGTGTGTCTTCAGTCTGGGCCCTGCAGCTCCACATTTGAGAATGGGGGGATGAAAAAACATAGAGAGAGAGAGAGAAAGGAAACCAAAACAAGAATGAGACAGAAAACAGAGAGAGAGGAGATCAAAGTGTTCCCCACACACTGCAATCAGAGGCTGATTAGTGTCTGTCTGTGACCCTCCCCAGTCCCCACACACGCACGCTCAGGCACACACACACACACACACGCTCACACGCTCTCACACACACACACACACACACACACACACACACACACACACACACAGTGTGTACGATGCACGGCTAATTAAATAAATGGGCACAAATCAACATGTGGTTCATTGTGATACCATCATGAGCAGATCTGAAAATATTTTCGAGAAAGACACAGAGAGAGAGAAAGAGAGGGGGGGTGGGTAGAGAGGGGGGTAGAGAGGGGGCAGTGGGGAAATGAGAGAAACGTAGAGAAAGAGGGATCGAGGGAGGAAACGAAAAATAGATAGAATTTTGATTGAAAAGAAAGAGAGAGAAAGACAGAGAGAGAGAGATAATTAAGGGGCAGAGCAGAGGTGTTAATTTAGAAAACAATTAAAAAAACGTAATTATGGAGTCACAAAGTGTAGTCTGCTACTTTTTGACCGGCGACACAGACCAGCGCAACAACACAAAGCAGGCATTGCTGACACCATCACACAGCAGGGAGGAGAGTCCTATGGATGGCACACACACACACAGTCACAGAGCTGTGAGGCGTAGAGTGCCATGGACGAATGAGAGAAGCAGATGTCATGAACCAGTGGAAGCCATCAGGCGAGCCGAGGCCAATATTCCAAAACCCCAAAAAGTGTCCACGAAAACAGCCTCGTAAAGACTTTACTGCCGCGCGACACGCCTGCCCTGCACGGTCTAAGAGAACAACACCAGTGACACGCAACGACACGCACTCTACATAATAATAATAACTATATTAGTATAATTCTTCCTCAGAAAACAGGTCAACTTGACAATGAGTCATGCCGCTGCATTGTCTGTAAGAATGCCAAACAAAAATAAGTTTTACTCTTAACTGTAACTGTAACTGTACACAAGATACTCTTATGTACCTGTACACAAAATGTAACAATAAAGTTTTACTCTTATGTACCTGTAGCCTGCCCTACACAAGATGTAACAATAAAGTACAACCTTGAATCTTGAACCTTGTTTGAGTGTTTTAACTAGGAATTTAAATGAGTTGTCCCTGCCGGTCTATTTTGTTCACTCTGACAATACTTTGCCAGGCTTTCTGGGCATCCCAAGTGGTCGGAACCCTCTAACAACCAGTCTGTGGGTATAATGCCCTAGGCTGCCAAATATAAAGACAAATAGTCTGCACCTATAGCCCAGCTCTGAGATGGTATGTAGAAGTGGTTGGTATTTTATGACCTTGGTCATGAAGGCTTCCTCTAGACACACACGCACACAGAAGTGAACGTGATATTGTTTATTTATGTTGTTGGTGCCTTATAATCCCGTAAGGGATGGGTCTTAACGACAAGACACGAAAATAAAGATTCACTCACTCACACACACACACACACACACACACACACACACACACACACACACACACACACACACACACACACACACACACACACACACACACACACACACACACACACACACACACACACACACAGAAATCAAAAGCCTTTATTATGTGATGTCACATGACAAGGCACGTCCTCCTGCGCATGTGGGTTTGGCGACGTGCCAGCAGCAAAGCATGGCATGAGGTTTTGCTTACTTTGAGAAGGCACCTTGCGTGACCTTTGTGCTTCCTCGTGAAGACATTCCATAGATTCTGTGGTTGCGTGACCTTTGTGCTTCCTCGTGAAGACATTCCATAGATTCTGTGGTTGTTTTCACATGAAAAGATGCATCTCAAAAGCTTTCCACTACAAAACAAACAATAGCATTGTGATGGAAAACGGAGTCGTCCTACTGTTCCCCTATGGAGAAGGCAGTGGAGGAAAATAACTAAGCACGTTTACTTAAGTACCCATTCTGACCTGAGATCAGATTCTAAAAATGTCTGTTTGAAAATGACAGTTTTCTGAAAAAGCTATGTTTCTATGTCAGTCGTTCTTAGATTTTTCAAAAATAGCAGACCTACAAGCTCATAAGTGGCGCGCTATGAGCTTGTAGATCTGCTTTTTCTTTTTTTATCCCACGATTTTGTAAGCCATTTTTCACCCCTGTGTCAATCATCTAATGTGATCCTGGGCTCTAGTCTACACACCCTCCGCCAACCTGGGGAGAGCAACGGACTTAACTCATGCTTTCTGCTATTTTTCAATAGCTAAAGCATAACATAATGCTGACACCAAAAGGGGTTCCCGGTATTGGGCTCCCGCGGGGCGGGGCATTCTAACACAGCTGGAAATACCCACTCTGGCAGCCCACTTGGTAGCGTGGCTCCTTAGTCGTTAGACTCTCAACCCACACCTCCAGGGTTCGAATCCCGCTGCCGCCACTATTCTTCCGACGACTGCGGACTGCTTTTTTTGTGGCCGATACAGTATGGTGTCAGACCACGACGGAGGGGCGCCGTCTCTAGCGAACTAGAGCCACGGGAGACACCACCGAGGGCGCCGGTTGCCACGTCGAACGCTGCGAAGTTCGCTTGTGCCGACTCAGCCCCGTCCGAGACTTCGACTTGGGCAGAAGAATCACCCAGTGCCTCCCCAGACAGTGCCCCCCCCCAGTGCCTCCCCAGACAGTGCCTCCCCAGACAGTGTTCCCCAGTGTCCCCCCATTCTCTCTTTTCACCCCCAAACACATAGCAAGATCTCAGCCCAGATCCCAGCAGTAAGATCCCCTAGTCCCCCAGAGTCCCACAAGCAGGGAAAGTGGCGAGGCATCGCCATTTCACACAAAGCCGGCGATGCCCGCCAACGTGACACTATGACTGTAGAGGCCAAACAGTTTTGCGTGCGTCACAGAAAAGGAGACATTCGGTATAGGCCAATCAGAGGCAGCTTGGTGGCAATAGTTTGTTGCTGTATATGTATACAGTACATGCTTACTAGAAGCGTGAACCTCAACAGTCTCTCATGTCAGCCTCCTGTATGTATACATGCTTACTACTGTAGATGTGTGAGCCCGCAGCCTCAACATGCTCTCATGTCAGCCTCCTGTATCCGCGAGTAGGAACTTCCTGGTACTACCAGGAAGTCTGGTAGTACCAGACTGACAGGTAGATCAGGAGCTTTCACCTCTAGAATGGGACGGATGTTTGCCGTTGTCATTATACCTTAGAATGAAACCACAAATTCCAGCCACGAGCAGCTCCAAGCTGCACCAAATCCCTGCATCCACATGCTTCTCTAAAATGCAGCATTCATTCTAGAAAAGCATCCCTGGCTAATAAGACATACAGTATGACTTAAAACATTATACAGTATGTATAACAAAAATATGTATAAACTAAACTGGAAATTAAAAACACATTAAATATTGTATTTGTCTTCAAAATTGTAGTTTTTTCACTCAATAGACTAGAGAACACTTGCAACAGGAGTTATTCATTCCCATATTGAGTGAAAAACAGACTATTTCTAAGATAAATAAAATGTTGAAGGTGTTTTTAATTTCCAATTTTAGTTATAGAGAGGGCAAGTATAATGTGTTAAGCCAATCCAAAACTTGGGATAAAGAAAAAATATATATAAGTTTTTTAAATAAAACACAGAAAACGGCACTCGTCTCTGCCTTCAGACAGTTTATTGCCAGAGCATAATTAGAAATCTGTCCGGACCCAATCTTTCAACGGGCCTCCCTCTTTCCAGACAGCCCTCCCACATGAGTCAGATCCTTGGGAGGGACAAGCCACCATATGTCACTATATAGCCATCCCATACCCTGGGGATGCATGGCTTCTTCTCTCCATCTTCTTCCGGCTAACTCCCATCGGGCCGTCGGGTCGGGTCGCCAGAGCGGATCATCCGTTTCCATCCGTTTTCTGTTCCGTGCATGTTCCTCGGTCACTCCAGTCCAGCCACCTGCATGTCCTTTCTGAGCCAATCCATGAAGCTCTTCTTTGGGCCAATGGAGCGACCTGCATGTCCTTTCTGACCCAATCCATGAAGCTCTTCTTTGGGCCAATGGAGCCACCTGCATGTCCTTTCTGACCCAATCCATGAACCTCTTCTTTGGGCCAATGGAGCCACCTGCATGTCCTCTCTCACGGTCTCACCCAATCCATGAAGCTCTTCTTTGGGGATTTATGGCATTATTATTAACTAAATGACACTGATCATGCCCTACATCGTCTCTTCAGACTCGCCACGCCATCTGGACCAAGATGCATGTGTTACCCATGTACCTATTATATACCCATGTACCTGTCTAAATACTTCCTTAATGTCAACAAAGTCCACACCCACAACACCAGAGGGAGTTCAACAAACCACGTGCAACCCAGATTCGGCTCAAACAAGAGGATTCAATTAATTTCGCTCCTATGCCACTAAAATGTGGAACGCCCTACCAACAGCCAATGAGACATGAGAGTCCCTTGACCCCCTCA
>NC_137870.1:8861227-8921227 GCF_963924005.1 Protomyctophum bolini
TGAGATATATTCCTCAGCCTAGTAGGAAAGTCTGTCAAAGATTTCACGTAAATTGCACGCTGCGTTCAGGATTTGAGGCTTTTTGTTCAAAACGGGCCAATCCTGCAAACTTTGAAAGCCAATGTTAGCCAAATATGGAATATGAAATATCGGACAGATCAGTCTTGGACACATGACCATAGAGATAGTGTGTAACAATTTGGGGCAGAGGTACATCGTTGGCATCCAGGGAGTGTGTGTGTGCAAAATTTGGCATCGACCAGGTTAACGGTGCCGGAGATTAGCTGGTAACAGACTGACGAACGGACTCACACACACACACGGACGGAGTGCAAAACATACTCTCTCCCAATGCCTTCGGCCTGGTGGAGACAACAAAGTGAATCTGAATGTGAAATCTATACCTACCTACCGGTGTGTCTGAGAGACATTCTAATCTTTATCCCTGAATCAGACCATAGTCAGCTATAATCACCACCCCGGGCCTTCCTGGAACCGCAGGCTAATCCGTTGCCACATGCATTAACACAGAGATCAGGCGATAATTGGCAAGATGAAGACCCGTCATTGATGTCGGGATTGTCGGCTTTACCTTTTACAGAGCACCAAACACAGCCACCTCCTGTGGGTGCTTTTCACACAGCCTGCCTGTCAGGGAAGCGACGTTCGAAATCCATGCTGGTTTGTGCTTATAACCACACCCCGGGCAGGCTTAGTTTTACTGAGGTTAAGGTTAGGTTTAGGTACATTTTACTGAGGTTAGGGTTAAGGTTAGGTTTAGGTACATTTTTACTGAGGTTAGGGTTAAGGTTAGGTTTAGGTACATTTTACTGAGGTTAGGGTTAAGGTTAGGTTTAGGTACATTTTACTGAGGTTAGGGTTAAGGTTAGTTAGGTACATTTTACTGAGGTTAAGGTTAGGTTTAGGTACATTTTAGCTGAGGTTAGGTTTAGGGTTAGGGTTAGATTTAGGCTGTCACAGCGACTGGCCAATCACAGCAAAAAGGATTCTACAAATTATGCTTAAAGGACAAAAACACAACACAAAAAGCCCTGAGGGCTTGTTTCCATTGTGGTCCTGTGTATTGAATTCATCAAGTATTTTTTTTTAGGTCATTCTAAAGTTACCAAACTCACTTCATAACGTAATGTCACTTGTCTACAGTCTATATTTTGTCTCTTGTCTGCTCCCTTTCTCCGCACGCACGAACGCACGCACACACAAAATACCTGTATTGTATATCCCAAAATACCTACAAAGAAGATCAACGTGCTGTTTATTTAGACGAGGCTTATTCATTGTAGGGTAATCGCTACAATAAATCTGTTGTATTGTTGCCACTACGAGGGACTTACGTCTCATCCATTCTCCCACGAAATATCTCACGCATCACTGGTGTGTCACGTGTGTGTGTGTGTGTGTGTGTGTGTACCTGTATGAGCTCTTCTGTCCACACTTTGCGGTCCATCTTCAGGCTGCGGACCTTGGAGATGCTCGGACCCAGACCTCTGTGCTCTCCTGAAATAAACACACATGTATTACTGTAGTACTGCACAATTAGTCGAAAAAAAGATTGTGATCTAGATTCAGACACCTGTGTGATCTCATTTCTACATTTGAGCAAGAACTGTGCAGCACTAGTTGGCCTTCCAATTCATTTTAGTGTAATACTCGTCTGTTAAAAGGCCACAGTAGTTATGGCTCCAGGTGACACATTTTCAATGTAGTGATGTTCACAGCATCTATAGACTAAAGACAATAGCATATTTTCATGAAAAAAAATAGAATTGTGCGATAATCGTGATCTCAATTCTTGTGGAGGAAAATCGAGATACACATTTGAGCAAGAATCGTGCACCACTAGTGCAAGTACTGAGAACGCAGACATTCACACACTGGATAATACACACATTCACACACTGAAAACACACACTAAAAACACACACATTCACACACTGAAAACACACACATTCACACACTGAAAACACACACATTCACCCACTGAAAACACACATCGACAGTTCACACACACACACTGCAGCCTGCGTGAAGCCTTCTGGAGATGCTTTGTGAGTGTGAAATTTGGGGGCAGTATGCTAAAATCGCAGCGTCCCTATAATATGCTTGGGTCAAATATTAATCAAAAATAACACATCTACAAGCTTGCCGTTTACTTTACACCGATAAGATTTTGTCTTGTGTATTGATGTTGGTACCACTAGGAGAGATAACACTCAGACATTCAAACAATGATCAAAATAACAATTCTTGTAAATTAAGTAATGCAGATGTTTAACAATAATGTGTAAAATGAATGAAATGGTTAAATTTTTACACTCTCAAGAGTTAAAGACCTATAAGGGTCCATTTGGTTACCAACTCTCCGTCATTTAGCTGGGGACTGATTGGAGAATATTATATTCTCTGTTCATATACAATTCCCTTTATTTTTCATTTAACATGTTGCTCTCACAATGTACTTAAACTCCATATATAGAGACCTTTGGGGAGGTCCAGCTGTGTGCAGCGTAATGCACACTCCCCTGCCTTCTCCAAGGTCGTGGCACTGCTATATCTTGCTACATCCATCAATGGGCCAGTCAAAGCTACTGGTTTCAACCAGTCCTCTAGGCTCATTGCCCAGTTGTTGCCCAGTATCTCAGAACTTGTCATGTTGGGACCCACACCCTTTGCTGATTCTTTGTCTTCATATACTCAATGAATGTCCATCTATTTTCATGTCGTCCCAACTACTCCTTGAGAGAGGTTGTGATTTCATCACTTGTAAACATTTTAATTCTGGAATAGATTTGCCATCAGACCAGACTTTTCCTACAGTGCTTTTTTAATTTCTCATCTTGTGCTTAATAATCTCTTATCAGGACCACCTGGAACCCCCTCAAGGACCACTTCATGGTGGTCCCCGGACCGCTGGTTGAAAACCACTGGTCTAATAATAAAACAAATCAATCACTCAATCAACATACACACGCTCACCTGCGCAGCGCTTGCAGACGACCACGCACAGGTTGATGGCGGCCCAGTCGGGCTTGGCGGCGTTGCAGTCGGCGCAGGTCTCGTTGCTGGGCTCGGCCCAGATGCGCTCCGCCACCTCGCCGCTGGACAGAGCCTCGCCGATGGAGTCGCGCATGGCCTCCACCCACTCCCTCTTCAGCTGCTCCGACTCGGCCATGAAGCTACGCACAGCGGACAGACACACGGCGCGGCCCACCGTCAGAGCAGACATTAGGGATGGAGCTCCAAACCTCGATAACAAGCTTATGGAGTACCCCGGACCGGTATCGATCAATACGCTTTGGGCTTAGCAAGCCTGTTAGCGGGCCATGACGTCATCTTTAAGCAATCAAGACAAGAGGCGATCGAGTAATAAATCTAATCAACAGGTCGGTTGCCGTCCGTCTGTTAGAAAAAGTACTGGATTTGAAGCCCCTAGTAAAAGATGCTGGTTCTGTTCAGAATTAATTGCCGTCTCCCGTCTTTCCACAAAATAATAGAAGATCGTCGATAATAAGCCGGGTCCATAAGCCTGATCTTTATCAACGTTATCAATCAAAATAACGAGCTGCGTCCCTAGACATGACCATCCGCTTGAGCAGCCACATAACCCACTGACTGTCTGTCAGTGTCTGTCTGACAACCCTGGGCCACTATGAGTAAGGCTAGCGTGTGTGTGTGTGTGTGTGTGTGTGTGTGTGTGTGTGTGTGTGTGTGTGTGTGTGTGTGTGTGTGCATGTGTGTGTGCGCGTGCGTCTGTGTGCACGGTAGGTGCTCGTGAAAACACTTTGAGTGACTCTTACTCATAGAGTTATATAGAGAGGGAACAGCCCCGCCTCCCTTAAAGCCATTCGTTTAGATGGAAGTAGCTCAGTGGCGTTTGGAAGCAGCCGGAAGAACGCTCTACTTCCGCATTGTTCTCAATTTCGGCGCCACAATTTGGCGTGCCAAAATGTGGAAATTCTAACCTCCATGAACGCACCCGAAAAATGGCTAGCCTAGCCAGTAGCCATGCAAACCAGTTCTACTCCGACAGAGCAGTGGGGGTGTCAAAACAGCAGATTTTTATGTTTTGATTAGGCGTTCCATCAGGCTCGTTTAAGCACGGCTAGATGGCTGTTTCAACCAATCAGATTGCTTCCTCAAAACGACAGGTTGTATAATAGTCATTCCCATACATAAAGTTAATAAAGTGAAGTAGTGAAGGCAAAGCAGCCAAAGGACATCAACCTGACCACCAGTTAACCAGTCAGTCTGTCAAACAAATATACGACATCCCCTGGATAACTCAGCTCACGTGTTGCGAGCTTGTAGATCTGCTATTTTCACAGAACGTAAGAGTCACGTCTGTCCCGAATATACTGTAAGACAACCCGCACTTTTCAAGAAGAGAAAAAGAACATTGAATGTCAAATAGTCGAGTATACTACCCGATTATAATACAATCACGTCTTTCTTTTAAGAAATGTCCATTGGGAAAAAAATCGTCTTATATTCAGGCCAATAGGGTGTTATTAAATGGCCCAGAATAGCGACGCTAGAGTACACGTGTTCAAATGAAACTAAAGCGCACGACGCAAGAAGGAAGTATCTTCAGCCTAATGTGAGCGATAATTCACAAAGTGCTGCTCTTGTGCAAATAAAAACCTCTGAACTTCCCAATTCAGCACACGGCTGACACTCATTAAACTACGCATTCAAAACAACACTTATTGAACACGCACGCACGCACACAGATGTGTGGCCTCTGAACAGCTTGACACAGACCCTCGTGGTTACGTCCTTCCTCTTCTCATCTGTAACACACCATGTGGGCTCGCACACACGCGCGCACACACACACACACACACACACACACACACACACACACACACACACACTCAAAGTGTTTTTGTACCAGCCCACGTACAAAGTGAATCCAGAGAAACACACTCCCTATCTCTTCTACAAACATGAGTCTTTTAGGACTTTCCCAAATGCTGGCTGGTGATGAGCCAGTAGACCACGACCCCCCCCCCACACACACACACACACACACACACACACACACACACAGCGGCTTTTGTCAACCTCTCCCACGGCATCCAGCTGAGTGAGGTATCTCTCAGATGAGCAGCTGTCCGACCCCAAAGGGACGCGGGCGTGGCCTCCCACGGCGGAAAATACGGGCGCCCTCCGTTTGTAATATTGATTTGACTGGTTTCTGGATTTGTCACGGTGTGTATCAAAATGGAACCCAAGTGCAGGCAACACAGGCAGAGTAAGTTCAATAGTTTAATAATAGCGATCAAAACCAAGGGAAAAGGCTTACAACGAAGTACAGCAGGCAGAGGTCAAAACCAAGAAAGCAGTCCAAAACAGGCAAACAACTCCAAAGGGGCAGGCAGAATATCAGAGTCCAAAAACAGGCAGGAGGTCAAAATCCAAACTAGTAAAAAATCTAAGAACACTAGGAATGCACACATGTAACTATGGTTATCTTCTAGCAAGGAATGAGGCAGAATGAGTCCAGTTTTATAGGCGGTGGCTTGATTGCAGAAGTAGGCACAGGTGTGTAATGAGAAGGGAACTGTTGGGCTGATGAGGCAGTGGGAGACAGGTGTATTATATGGGTCTGCAGTGTGGTGGAATAGAATGTGGGAGTGGCCGAAGTGGAAATACAGACAGGGGAAGACTCAAACCATGACAGGATTTCACTGTTTTTATGTTTGTCAGTGTTGGGGTTCCCACCTGCTCTGCTGTGCTACGCAATCTTATGTACAAATTCATGTGTAGGGTACAGGGCCGGCTGCAGGATGAAATGACTAAGGGTGCAGATGAAAATTCTTAGGGTGCACAGGAAATAGTGTTATTTTATTTCAACATACAACTATAGCGTTGTTAAATCAAACGGGGTGATAACTGTACAAGTGCCTCCAGAAGGCGCTGTGGACTGTAGGGGTTTGGAGAAGTGTAGGACGGTTGTTACAGAATAAGAATGGCTTGTCTGTGACCGCAGCCCTGCACTGCACATTTAGTAAAACTTGTATCAGCCTGTTGCCATGTTGAATGATTTAACAATGCATAGCTGAATGCTGAAATATTTACTGCTGTTAAATAGGCAGCATTTATTTAATTTAAGTGTGGTATAGCTACAATCTGCAAACTCTTTATACAGTATTCAATCAATCAATCAAAAACCTGAGTTTCCGTCTGTTTCTACTGCAGCCGCAGCAGCATTTATTGAATTAAGTGTAGCCTACATGCATGCTACTGCATGCAATCTGTTATAAAGTATTCAATCAATCAATAAAAATAAATTGTCTGAACTGCAGCCACAGCCAGGTCGGACACATTTTCTAAAGCATAAAGCACTGTGCAAGAATAGGCAGAACAGGCAGTTGCCTAGGTGCCATGACCAACCATGCATTCTTTTTTTAATTCATATATACATATTTTTATATCATTAATTGAAAAAGCTCCTTCGAAATTTTAAGTTTTGACAAATCTAAGTTTGGGGCATCACAACACACCCTCTGACTGAACTGACATCCCCCATGTCAGTTCATGTGTTCGGTGCCCCCCACCCCGGGGGACACCAAAAATCCTGCCTAGGGCACCAAATTGGCCCCCCACCCCGGGGGACACCAAAAATCCTGCCTAGGGCACCAAATTGAGAGGGCCGGCACTGTAATAAACGGATCGCCTGAACTGCAGCCCAGCCAGTGAGCCAGGACCCAGGACAACATTTTCTAAACCAACATAAATTCAAGATTATACATCTGTCAATGTGGCCATGGTGGCGCTGACTCGCGCAGCTCAGCAGCTAGTGGGGGGGGGGGGGGGGGGGGGGGGGGGGGGGAGAGAGAGAGAGAGAGAGATCGACCAAGTTCACCATTCTGTTGCTACTGCTACAATGATACAAAAAATAGAATAGTGAAAAATAATTAAGCCTATAGCATAGCCTAAAATAGCCTGTTTCAGACAGACATGACAAATAAAACCAGCAGAACAAAATATGCCAGCTAAATTCCAACTGAACCAGTCGTAGATTGCAGCCTACCAATAATTAGGAAATGTCCGAAAAGGCAGCAAAAGGCAGCACCAGCCTCCCAAACCAGCTAATGCTAAATTAGCTGTTTTATTGAAAAATATTCGAGTTAGGATTGTAGCTCCTGGCTTCTCTGTCCCCAAATCAACCGGCGGTGGGTGTGTGGTGTGATGGCAAGCTTAGTTTAGGCTTACCGAGGTGGAGTTCTTCCACAGCTAGAGCCAGGAGAGGGCAGATCTTCGGTCTTTGAATCACTTTGTTTTAATTAGTTTCGCACGCTTTTACTTTCCACAACAAAACACAACAGGAGTCAGGACGAGGTGAAAGGGTGAAAATTAAAATCACTAAACTGTCCGTGGTCACGGTGCCACTGCTGAATAACAGGCTACTGCCTGCGCAGGCAGGTAATTGTAAATTGGGGAATTAGACTGGAGCTGCGCTGCAACGACAACGAGCAATTGATAGGCTGGATGTGGCTATATAATATTACTGGGTAAAACGGAGTGTTTTGATACTGTTATTGTTATCTCTATGACAATTATAATATTCTGAATATAATTTTGTTATTTTTGATATTGTCATAACTTTACATAGAACATAAACTGAGGGTGCACATTTTGCAACTGAGGGTGCTTTGCACCCCCAGGCACCCCCGTGACGCCGGCCGTGGTAGGGTATCTGAGTCAGTAAATGACATCATTAATGTCATCACTAACATGGTACGTAGTTCTGTCAGGTTCTCCTCCAGACTGTGGAACCATTGGCGAACTTGTCTGTATGTTCGAAACTGAATATGGTGGAACTCTTTTTATTGTATATTTCTTTCTATATTATTAATCTTTTTATCTATTGTGTTGTACTGTGATATGGATTCCCCTGAGTCTGCAATAAAGAATCAATCAATGAAAAGTAGTAAATAACTCCATTGGATCCTCAAACTGTCTGCTAAAGCAACTAACTCCACCACCTCTCCCCCTCTCAAACTGTCTGCTAAAGCAACTAACTCCACCACCTCTCCCCCTCTCAAACTGTCTGCTAAAGCAACTAACTCCACCACCTCTCCCCCTCTCATGCAAGAAATTGATAATATATAAAGTCACCAACTTTGATGAGGCTGTATTGCTTTGTTTTCAAAATATACGGTTTTCTTAATTTCATGAAAAAAAATCCATTTTAGTTAGGTGGTATAGCAGAGATATATAAAATAAGAATATATATACCTGAAGATCCGGTAGGGTGTGGTGAGGTCGAAGCAGCGTCGGTCTGTGTCCTTAATGTTTCCAACCTCCATGTCAATGGAGGTGATGCCCACTCCCAGCTGGTAGTCCTGGACACAACACAACAACAAAACACAACACAACAGGTCAATACATTGGGTCACACTGAACACAACACAACAGCATGCATGCACACACACACACACACACACACACACACACACACGCGCACACACACGCGCACACGCGCGCACGCGCACACACACACACACACACACACACACACACACACACACACGCACACACGCACACACACACACACACACACGCACACGCGCGCACACACCCACCTCCAGGTTCTTGTAGAGGAAGACCTTGTCTCCAGCCACCACGGTGTACAGTTTGTGCCGGAGGCCTCGCAGGTCCAGGAAGCCCCTGTACTCTGGGCTGGGAGTGGGAGCCGAGGAGCTCAACGTCGTGCTGCCCCGTCGGCCCCCCCTGGTGGAGTCCTGCAGCGAGGACACCCAGTCGTTCCTCTCGGCTGGAGGGATGGAGGACGCGTGTGTGCATGTGATGTGCATGTGATGTGCAGAGGGAGAGAGAATGAATGAATGGCATTTCAATACAGTGGGGTGGAAAGAGTACTCACGTGTTTTACTTATGAGTAAAAGTACCAATACTGCAATGTAGAAATATTACGTTACAATTACAATTCCAGGATTCAAGACCATACTGAAAAGTACCAAAAGTCAGAAGTACTCATTATGCAGAATGTGCCATTTGGCAGGTTTTCAAATTAAAAAAATATTTAGCTTGTAGATTGGCTATTTTCAAATGGCCAAAATGCACAGTATATAGGGCTGAAGTGGTTAATGTACGTTTTGTAATAATAATAATCCAATTCTATCCAAGTAACTAAAGATGTCAAATCCTTCGAGTGGAGTCAAATTGGAGCTGCTATTGGTCCAAAAAGGTTTTATACAGAGTGAATGCGATTAAAATATTGCTGCCATTTGTTTCAAAAGGTTTATGCCAAGCAAACCTTTACTACGTGAATATATTAATCTTTTTTTTTCACCCACTGTCAATTGTCTAGTGTAATCCTGGGCGCTACACTCCCTCTGCAAACCTGGGGAGAGCAACGGACTGATCTTCAATGCATGAGGAGTCCAAGCCTCTTCTTACCACCTGACAGGAGGGGAGTTTACCCGGTTGGACATAAGCTCAGCTTAGACATATATTTATTTATTTATTTATTCTCTTTTAATTGTACATATATTATTTAAATTTTATTATTTTGTTCCACGTTTGCTAAAGCCTGTTTCGATTAAATTTAATTCAATTGAATGCCAAATGTGTTCCCGTACGGGCAGGCACAAATAAATATGCCATGCATTATGGACTACATATACAGCACACAATACGAACACAGTGTACTGTACACCCAACAAAGCCACAACGTTGGTAACATTATTGATAATGCTTCTAGTCTGTGGCATGTGGGATTCAAGACCAGACCTACTGTATAGGGGCTGTTCTCCCTCGCTCTCGACACGCACCAAGACACACACACACACACACACACACACACACACACACACACACACACACACACACACACACACACACACACACACACACACACACACACACACACACACACACACACACACACATAGAGAGAGAAAGGAAACCAAAACAAGAATGAGAAAGAAAACAGAGAGAGAGAGAGGAGATCAAAGTGTTCCACACACACTGCAATCAGAGGCTGATTAGTGTCTGTCTGTGACCCTCCCAACACGCACGCACTCACGCAGGCACACACACACACACACACACACACACACCGTCTCACCTTCGTTCTCGGCCTTGAAGAGAAAAGTGCGGTTTTTCGTGACCACCTCAAACTTCAGCTCTCCCACAGGACTGATGACTGTGATGAAGGCTGTGGAGATGAGCCCCTTTGAATACACCTCCTATGCACACACACAAACACACACACACACACACACACACACACGGTTAGTACAATACATCTCCTGTGTAGGGCATAGCAGTGGCAGCCATTCCATCGTCGTGACCATTAAACATTTGATTCTGGTGCCTTTTTGGTGTTTTCAAACAGCACCATCTAGTGGTAAAAACACAGGGGGTTGCAGTCCCACAGAAAACAGAGACACAAAATCACATGCTGATCCGATTTCACAGAAACATTAATCTCCAGTGTTTTCTTTATATATTTTGTATTCTTTATTTCAGCAAGGAATTCTGTGTTCAAAAGGCAACAAGTGTCCGCGATCGACCGGGGGATCGATATATATACTTTTTTTAAGTAAAAATAGGCACAGCATGTCTTAACCCATTTTGGGCGGGAACCCCTTTTGGTGTTTTAAACATTATGTTGTAATTTAGCTATTGAAAAATAGCAGATCTACAAGATCTACGCACTTGTAGGTCAGCTATTTTTGAAAAACCGTGAAAATATTTATTTCAGAAAACTGGAGGATTTAGAAGAATGTTTAAACATTTTGAGGTCAGGCCTAAATGGGTTAAAAAAAAAGGTACGATAAACGAGAAAAGCCTGGCACGTACAGGTCTGAGTGCATGTCTAGGAAGGGTGTGTGTGTGTGTGGCACACGCTTGTAATGACTTTACCTTCTCGTCATCGAAGTATCTGAGGTAGTCACAATCTAGCTTTACCCATCGTCTCTGGTAATAGAGGGCCCTGTACACACACACACACACACACACACACACACACACACACACACACACACACACACACACACACACACACACACACACACACACACACACACACACACACACACACACACACACACACACACACACACACACACACACACACACACACACACACACACACACACACACACACACACAGTACCGACAAGAATGTTAATGTCAACGTTAACACCCTGAGCGCACAGGACAAAGTTCTCCGCCCTTTCAATTAGTAACACCCAGCGCCCAGATTGATCCAAAGGACGTTTTGGGCGTTCGGGGTGTCAATCACACTGACGACTATCACTTCAACGATAACTGTGTCAATAATGCAATGTACAGATACTTTGTTACTTAAGTACATAGTCCGGAATAAAAAAATGACTTGAGTAAAAGTACAAAGGTATTGTCATCAAAATGAACATAAAAGTAGAAAGTACTCATTTCACAAGTTTTCAAATGTGTGTGTGTGCGTGCGTGTCTGTGTGTGTGCGTGTGTGCATGTCTGTGTGTGTGTGTGTGTGTGTGCGTGCGTACCCCTGCGGTGGGTTCTTGTCCAGCCAGCCCATCTTCATGACGCTGCACTGACACGTGTCCTCTTTAGTGGGCGGAGCCAGCCGTCCCCCGCTGGGCAGGTAGCAACTCCTCTGAGGTGTAGTGATGCCTCGATAGTCCTCCTCCCATCCGTCAGTACTGAGAGGCACACGCACGCACACACACACACACACGCGCACACACACACACACACACACACACACACAAGATATTCTTGAACACCAGAAAAAAGTATCAATACTGCGCGCATCGTTGGGGCGCCCGCTGGCCTAGCGGTCCAGGTGCATGCCACATATAGGCTCTGGCCTGACAGCGTGCCGCGTGTTCGAGTCCCGTTCATGACGACCTTTGCTGCGTGTCTCTCCCCTTCTCTCCCTCCCACTTTCCTGTCTGTCTTCACTAATAACTATCAATAAAGGCACAAAGCCAATTTAAATAAAAATCAAACTAACACATGTCAGACAGTGGATTCTGCGGTTGCACAACCTGTCTGAACCAGTGTTGTTTTTGTCGACTAAAACTAAGACGAAAAATGTTCGTCGACTACTGTTTCAATGACGAAAACTAAATGGAAACTAAATGATGATGACTAAAGAGATGATGACTAAAGCTAAGACTAAATATACTGACAATTTCGTCAACAAATAAAACTAGACTAAAATGTTAAGAAGGGGACTAGTGGACATCTACAAGCTCACAACGCGTCGCAGCGCAACACGTTGTGAGCTTGTATATCTGCTATTTTCAGCAAGTGTAAAATCTGTCATTACAACGGCATCAAGGCCCGCCAAAATACATTTTAGTCGACTAAATCACCTGTAGATTTAGTCGACTAAAATCTTATGACATTTAGTCGACTGAAACTAGACTAACAATAAAACATGACTAAAATGTGACTAAAACTAAATGAAAACTATTCAAGAGACTATGACCAAAACTAAAATCAAATCAAACACTGGTCTGAACTGCCTGTCACACATGTGTACAGTACAGTGTGTAACGTGTGTACAGCACAGTGAGTAACAGACTCATTTCAAAACTCAACTCGACTGTGTGTTTCATTGTTGCTGCTGTGATGTCTAATACAAATTAAAATAAAACTAGTATAAATCTAAGTACATAACATTTGATTCACTGGTTGTAATCGTCCAATAGCATCGTCTTCAAAGTATATAAGGTGTGACTCACTGGTCATCATCGTCCAACAGCTCGTCGTCACTGCACAGAGATTTGTACTGTCGGTCTGCTGTCTGTCCCGGGCGGGGCGAGAGCGCCTCCTGGTGGTCAAACACAGGTATAGCATCACTCAAACCGTTTCCTGCCCACTGTCCAATGACATCACGGACACTGTGAGATACTAACATAATCTAAAAACACACATTACATAAAGACATAAAGACCCCAGGAAAGTGTTCTAAAGTGTTCTTTCAAAAAGGTTAAATGTTAAATGGTCGTAGCGCGGCACAAAGTGACGTGCTGTTGTGAGCTAGCTTGTGTTTTGTCAGGTGAAAACCTGACTAGTGAAAGCCCTTGTTTTAATAACCAATTTCACTTTTTTTTTTTTTTTACAATTGAACAATGCGTGCGTCGTTCCCAAATGCAATTCCAATGGTAAGCTGTGTTTTTCACCCCAGCAATGGAGGATTCAGACATGCCCCAAAATACCCGTATGCGTGTCTCAACCCAAATAGAAACAAAAGACAAAATGAATGAAATAATGAGAGGGACGGATATGTTACCCTTACCGTGTCTTGTGGTAAGTTGTTGTTCATAGCACGGCCACGGAGACTAGAGAAAACCTCTTCTGAGTCTTCAAAGTCATCAGAACTGTCATCATCAAGAGAATCTGACCCTGAGAGAGAGAGAAAGAGAGAGAGAGAGAGAGAGAAAGAGAGATTAAATACTGTAGCTCTATTTTTTTTTTATCCCACTATTTTGCAACCCATTTTTCACCCAGACCCCTTTTCCACCGGTTGGTTCCCAATGGGAACCGGTTCAGTTATTTTTGTTTTTTAGTCCATGAGCCAGAGCTCCAAAATTGGTGGGCAAACTATACCCTATATTAAATTGTTTATAGGATCAATACAAGTAAATTAATACATGATAACCCTTCCACAGTAGTAGCTTTTTCATATTTTCGATTATTTTGCATATTTTCCTACATAATGCCTCATACTCGTACTGGTTGCAGGATCAAAGAAGACAACATATTGTAAGTGAGGAAACAGTAATCAATGAACACATGCTAGGTTCAGATGCTTAGGACTATTTAAGAACACAATTATTTTCCAGGCATACGTATGACATAAATAGAGTATTTTATTTCTCTTTTCATTTTCGACTGAAAAGATTTTTAGACGCCCTCTGCGGTTTGCATCACGATTCAAATTGCGATTTAATCACAATTTAAATTGTCACCAGTTTACTTTTAATCGATTTGATTTTGAGTATATACATTCACACCATCAGCTTAATGTTTAGGAATTCTACAACGACAAGAAGCAACCCAGGATCTACAGTAACCACATTCTCTGCATGAATGTACATGAGGACCTGAGGTCAGCTGAGCTGACACTGAACTATAAATGGAAGTAGGGATTGAACGCGTGAGCTCTGGCATTTCCTTCATTTTTCTATTTTTAGTAGTATTTCGTTTTTTTGGTCAGTTTCACAAACACTTACGATATAGGCAGACCGGCGATTGCTATAGTATTATATACTGTATCATTATGTATGTCTGTTTCTTTCTTTCTCTATCTCCATCCACTATTTTTGAGTGGTGCAACCACTCCCTTATGGAGCTACGGTATGTGTGTGGGTGCCTGGCTGGGTGGGTATGAGCACGAAAAGGGTGGGTATGAGCACGAAAATAGCATGGTTGTTTTTCACCACCTGTGCGCAACCTATCACACACACACACGCACATATTAACTGTATATATGATGATTTTGGGTGTGCCAGTATAGTACAGTAGAGGGTACAGTGAGTAGAGGGACCCCCACACAACGGTAACTCTAGATCCTTTAACTCTGACAAAGGCAACACAGTTCACCGTGTTGGAATAGCTACAGCACAGCATCTGAAGGGAATTCTTACAGCTCATTTACATACAATATACTGAAACCAACGGAAACCAGTGGCTTTTTCAGAAGGTCAAGAAAACAGAACCTTTTTTAGCAGTGAATGTAAAGTATACTACATGTATACTAATGAATAAATATAAAGTAGGTATACTAATAAATATATATTACAGGTATAACAATAAGTATATATTTAAGTGTTTCATAGAAACATAAATTCTCCTTTTAACCAGTGGTGGAAAAAGTTGAATTTTTATAAATACAAAATGATTACTTAAGTCAAAGTAACAGAAGTGTCATGTAGAAAAATACTCAGTTACTGTAAAAGTCCAGTATTCAAAATAAATTGAGTAAGAGTAAAAGTATTGCCATCAAAATAATTACTTAAAGTACCCAAAGTAAAAGTAGGCCTACTCCTTTTAAAGAATGTCCCATTTCACAAGTTTTTTTAAATGTAGGAAAATAACAGATCTACTAATAAAAATAACACTCCACAAAGTAACTAGTATAGTAGAATAGAAACAATTTCAAGTTGTAAATACTGAAGAAAGTAAAAAAAATACCTCAAAATTGTAGTACAGAATGTTTTAACCACCCTTCCAGACTAACTTGATTTGTTGAGCAACAATGTATTTTCTCCAGTTTCAATTCATTCATTTACATGTAACGTCTACACACCAAATCTCCCCACACCCTCCTCCTCCTCATGCAGTACATCCCAAACCTCCAGGACTCAAAGTCTAAAAGCATCAGATCTACAAGACAAGAAGATGAAAGTATAGCATTGGATGATGGGTTATAAGGCTGTACTCACGGTGATGCTGGTCGGGCGGTGGAAGCTGGGGGGGAAGCCGCCTGGCGGGGAGAGCTGGTTGCGTCTCACACGGCCCTCCTCCTCCTCCTCCTCCTCCTCCTCCTCCGGATGCTCGATGGTTCTCGGGTCCTCCCCGTGGCGTAACCCTGGCCGGCGGGGGCCGAGTCTGCTCGCTCTGCTGCGCCTCAGCGATTGGCCACGGCGGTGTCTCCTCGCTGGAGGAGGCGAGGAGGAGAGGGGGGCCAGCGGGAGGAGGAGGAGGGGGAGGGGGGGTCGTGGTAGAGGGAGTAGGAAGTGGGGGAGGAGAAGGAAAGGAGTCGTCGGTTACTATGGCGACGGGAGGTCGGGTGAAAAAGCCGACAATCAGGCGGCTGATCCTATGCATCCTTTATTCGCCGGTATAGCGGACGCCCTTCTTCACTCCGAGAGAGTCGCTATGCTGCGCTCATGCCATGGTATATACAATACAGTACATATCTGTGTGTTAGCAAATCATCTAACTCCCTAAAAGAACTAACTTCAACTCCAGGAGTTGGAAGTTTGAGTACAGGAGACACATGAGAGACAAACCAAGCTGCAGGGTCCATCAAATGTGGTTATCTCAAACATCAGCAATATTCCTTCTTTTGTAAAACTCTTGTTCTTCACGTCCAGAATCCACTAACAGAGAGTTAAGTTGAGAGAAAGTGTTTGTCGAGAGGCTAGCTAGCACTTAGGTAACCCAGCCTTGATCCATGCACACCGGCTGCGTTGCTACACGAGTCCCTGTGCCAACTCAACGGGAACTAGCATTCAAGACACGTACGTCCCAGGATTCTTGAGCAGAACCTCTGAATGTCAGAGTGAGACGTTTTGTTCACCTCTCTGTGCTCTGCCGGCCCTCTGCGTTCCATCCCTCTTTATCTCTCTATCTGTCTGTGTGTCTCTCTCTCTCTCTGTGTGACACTGGACTGCAAGTCTCATCCTGCCTGACACTGGGGACATACCATCAACATACCTCTGGATTCCCCCACTGTATGCACGCACGCGCGCACACGCAGACAGTGTATGACCAATGTTTACCTGTGCTGCACACACACTATTATCCAGTACCCAGTAAAACCTTTGATTCAGCGTAGTTTAGCTCATAGGAATAGTAGGATAGTTTGTTCTATCTATCTTGTATTCCAACTCGTAGCGCCTGGCGAGACTAAACTATAATAGTAGTTATACTCGACTCAGCATTTCAATGGGGATTGGGGGAACCACAACAAAGGAACGAAGTGTCGCTCCACATCACAACCGTGGTGTCAGATTATAAATATAAGGCCTAGCAGGTTTACGAGTAGAATTAAGCTTTGGAACTCTAGTTTGTGACTTACTCACCTTTGACTATATTGAACCCACATAGCCTGCCTCAAGAGCTCCCATTTCTATCCCAAGCTAAGGTGGGACCTCTCGGCTGTAATTCTCAGATGATATCAGGCTCTTGACTTCTTAGACTCTAAGAAGTCAAGAGCTAAATTATAACAATGTTTAAAACACTAAAAGGGGTTCCCGCCCCAAAATGGGTTAAGCTACTTCCATAAAATTCTTTGGTGTGTTACAGTGCCATGCAAAAGTAGTACAAACTACCAAACTACAGACTCAGAGCACAACATGTTCCATATGAAGAACTATGAAGAAACTAAACGGTAACTACACCGCAACACGGGTTCTTTTGCTCCACATTTCCTGAAAAGTATGGGATTTCACAATGAAGGACATCTGTAATGAAGGAGGCTTCATTACATGATGATTCACAGATGAATAGGAGTGGACACGGTCCTGCTCTTTATTTACACACTATTGTGAAAGTTCCCTTTATCCTCTCATGTCTATTTCCTTCTGTTTCCCCAACAATGAGTATAGAATAGAATGGGCTGTTACAATCGGTTTCAGTTAAGTATGTTGTTTTGTGTGTTTTTGTTTAGCTTGAGACCAAACCAAACCAAACACAAACAATACTATGTTATTGGCAAAGTTGAATATAAGAAGTGCTGAGGCTGGCAGGGCACTGCGTCAGACACCCAGAACTTGAGGCAAGTAAATTGACCCTATGGGAGCCAACCCAGGGCAAAGCCAGGAGGGGAAAGAAGCGTACCACCTAATGTAGACGTGCTGCGGCGCGACAGCTTGGCTGACAACACTGAAGAGCTCAAGAACTTGATGTTGGATAGGGAATTGTGGATCCAGGAATCCAGAGTTGGTGTTGGCTAGACCTCACTCTCGCAGCAACTAACTAACACTATTTTCAAATACATTTCATGTTTTGGTTAAGACTCTTTGGTGTGGGACAACACAACAGAAAGACCACAAAAAAATCCTGAAAAAAAAAACTGAAAGTGAACATTATTGTAGTTCTTTTGACGCGACAGTCACTTCACCTAGAACTGTCCACATGGTAAAAAAAAAACAACAACAAATAAATATAAACGTAAGAATGATGCAAATAGCTCTGTCACCCAGAATAGTGACTGTAATTTGTTTTAGAATATTGACTAAGTTGGTGTGGGCACGAAGCTGCACTCGATAATGCAGGGTTAAAAGTAAGTGCATTATAAGTCACTACAGTATGTGTTAAATCTGTTCTATGTGCCTAAATTAGTCTAGTTTCACTTTCAGTCATCATCCAAGCTATCAACAACACTTCATGGTCGTTTCAACATTTCCTGCTGACAGCTAAAAAGTACAGACACGGGGTCATCTGACACAGATTTTGACGTGACGGTCAAGATTCAATTTATCTGCCGAGCCATCAGTCAGGCCGGCTCTATATACAGAGCATAGCAGTGGGCAAGGTTTTCTGGACCTACTGAAACATCTGCCATTAATTATCCCCCATAGAGATTCATGAAAACATTTATATCAAAAATTAATTTAAGCCTGGAATCAAGGCATCCAGGATCCTGATTCCCTGGTGAACCATGACCATAAAACCTTTGATTCTGTGAAAAAATGTTTGAATAATTAATTATATGATACACTACAGTATACAGTACCTTTGTTTAGCAGTTTTACATTTTCTTTCTTTCACAGAATCAAATATGTTATGGTCATGACTCACCAGGATCCTGGATGGCTGGATTCTTGGCTTTAAATAATTGATGTAAATATTTGTGTAAATCTCCACGCCCAATGCTATGCTCTATTACCTCAATGTTAAAAAAGGAAAAAAATGTCAGCACTTAAGCAGGAAACCAGGTTCAAATCCAGCGTAGGTCTTGAATTTAAATTAGCTGAACAGCAACATCAAGGCTATAATTACGAGGTGGTTTCACGTGCCCGCAACAAGGCACAGGGCATTAACCGAAAACATTTACTAAAGAAACATTTACTAAAGAAACGATGGCCTGAGCCCCTCTCAGTCCAGACCTTATTTTGTAACCCAATATAGCACCGCTTCAAATCATAGCAGCCATCCCATCGGGGACAACTGGGGTAACATCAGAGACCCTCTACCCTCCGACGAGTGCTCCGGGAGCCTCCAGTTATTTCTCTTAACCCATTTTGGACTGAGGTCGATTAAAAAAAAAGGTTTCTATGTCAGTGGTGCTCAACCTTTTTCATGTCAAGGACCCCCAGAATGATCTCTATTGGGCCACCGACCTCCATCTCAAAATATGTAGTTCCAGGGACGCCCCAGAAGCAAATATTTTAGTTAAAAATGTTCGCTCTGAAATATATATTCAATGATTTGCGCCATATTTTAACGATTTAAAAAAAATCTGACATACAACGCTATGAGCTTGTATATCTGCTATTTTTCAATAGCTAAATTATAACATAATGTTTAAAACACCAAAATGGGTTAAAAGAGCTCCTACATTGAGGGACAAACTTGGTCCATAATTCATTTAAATGTATGAACTGCCCACATTGTTCCAATGTAGAACGGACAAAAACATTTATGGATTTGAAAACCAACAAAACATTATAAGATCAATGATTTTATCAACTGCAATACCGCCCATGTGTTGTGAGCAGATTAACATGAAACCGGCCTGATGTTTTCTATGTGGGGAGAACTAAATGTTGTCTTAGGGCCTCTATTCATAACTCCAGATTTAGGTGAAGAGGTCACAGTGCTTTCCTCTAAGGTGGAATGTCTGGCGATGCAAGGTTAAGCTACTTCCATAACATTCTTTGGTGTGTTACAGTGTCATGCAAATGTAGTACAAAACTACCAAACTACAGACTTTCTCTCTACTGCCTATCTGCCTCTATTCTACTCCTTTCTGGTCCCTATTCTATATAGCAGGGGTTTTCAACAGGTGGTCCGTGGACCACTGGTGGTCCGTGGAGGTATTACATGTGGTCCCTGACCATGCATTTAGTAATGTAAGTGAATTTAGTAAGTGAAGAGTTTGTATTTTCTTCCACGGAACAGTGCACTAAACCTTTTGTGCACTGTTTCCGTGGAAGTGTGTCAATGTTGTCAGAATTACTGAGAAGTCTGAGGTTAAGAAATTCCACAGAAAAGGGAGATAGAATCTCAAGAAGGGTGAAGCTTGCCTGATTGAGTCATCATTATTAGGAAATGCCCATATAATCATGTGCCATATCTTGCACGTTTTCGCCATTTTTACTATATATATATATTACTATTATTAAAATAGTTAAAATAGCCAATCTACAAGCTCATAATGTGTGGATGTAGATCGGCTACTATATCTTGAAAATATTTTAGAGAAGAAGATGGTAAAATATAGCAAAAGAGTTTAGGGATAAAGGTTAAGGCATGCCCAAGATAGGGCCACATGTGTCAGTACTGTATATCAGTTAAGTCCGTGGACCATCGTTTTAGAAACAGTATTCCATGGCAAGCATTACGAAAGCATTAATCTCAGCCCATATCCCATTGCAACACAATTCATTTGTTCTCTCTTTCTCCCGCTGCTCTGTTTCGGGAGTTTGTTGTTTGTTTTTACTTTGGGAGCTTGCAAAACCTCAGTGACCGACCACACCGTTTCGATGGTTAGTAAAAGCAGAGAGAGAAGGGCTGGGGAGAGAGCGGTGGTTTTGTCT
Source organism: Protomyctophum bolini (assembly GCF_963924005.1). Classification (NCBI taxonomy): domain Eukaryota; kingdom Metazoa; phylum Chordata; class Actinopteri; order Myctophiformes; family Myctophidae; genus Protomyctophum; species Protomyctophum bolini. The sequence goes on from NC_137870.1 coordinate 8,881,730, forward strand.
TCACCGCAGCTCAGTGGCGTCATGTTTTCAGTGATCACCTTATCACCTAAAACTGGAGTACTATGAATGGGCCTTTAGGGACTGGCTTGCAGAACATAAATATACCATCAAACCTGGTATTTCGTAATGATGCCTCTTTTACACATTCTAGCTATTGAGCACATGAAATCTTTGACCAGATGGGCAGAACGGCTCAGAAAGTTAAACCAACGGGAAACTTTCTGGATCCACTCCCTGGACGCACTCAGTCCTCCAGCTCTAAATGAGGATATCGACTTTATGTAGTTTCTATAAATTGTTATTTGAAGGTACATATATTGTATTTACACGTAGGACTTTTTCTACACCGTGTTTATTTTTGCCGCTTAATGTGTGTATGCATTGATTCTTTCTCCTTAATATGGGCTTCCTATCATATCATGTCGATTGGTTTCTGTGCATTCCTTGTCTTATGTGCCTATCATGTGTAGCTCTGGGTGTGTTTACAAAGGAAAGGAAAGGTACTATGTTTACCCAGGGTAACTGGACTAAGCTCAAGAACTTGTTTACACAGCCAGGTCATAGAACATTTCATGGTAGAGGTTCAATGCCTTGTCCAAGGGCACTTCAGCCGTGGTAATTTTAACGTGCCGGTCCGGGGATACGAACTAGCGACCTTCCGATATCAACCGTTCGGCCACCGCTGCTGCCCCTACACACAATTAATGCTGACTGTCCTGTCCCACGTACATACAGTATGGACCTGTGTTTGGGTGCTTGCTTCATACATACTGTACGTACCCTGATGAAGACTCTTAGCAGTCGAAACATGTTGGCTTTTTAACTTGAATAAAGTACCCTGATTGTTACATCCGCCTTCTCCTCCCTTTGTTACCTTTTTATAGTGCTCGGATCAGCCCCTCTTCTTTCTTGTTCGATAGTCCTGTTGATGCTTTTTAACGTTTGTACCTCCACTGATCTGATCCCTTTTTTCTCACCACTTCACAGTCGTTGACTGGAACGTTTCTGCTGACGGCTAAACAGCTAAAAGTACAGACACTGGATCATCCGACACAAATTTTGACGTGACGGTCTAGATTAAATTTATCTGCCGAGCGAGCAAGCAGGCAGGCTCAATAATAATAATAAATGACAGCACTTAAGCAGCAGGACACTGGGTCAAATCCGGTGCAGAAGAGGGAAGTTACATAGTGCTGCAAGTATAGCATTCAATAATGAGAATCTGAGAATGAATAAAAACAATAATAGCACCCTTAAATCGACAGCGACTCTCTTGTGACTGCAGTAGTAGTCCCAACTTGGAGAATTGAGCAAGGGGGAAAAAAAGTAATCCACAGTCCTCTTATCCAGAGAGGAGACCGAGTCTAGACCTTAGTGAAGTTGTCCTCTTATCTGGAGACGAGACAGAGTCTAGACCTTAGTGAAGTTGCCCGGGTAGACCAGACTCGACAGACTGAGACTGGTCTGGAGTGCGACAGCCCTACACACAGCTATGAGATGAGCCGTACTCACTGCAATAGGCTGTATACAAGAAGACTTAAAATGAAGAGGAAATTGAACATTTAACACGTTTCCTCCCCATTTACACAGGAGATGAGGATCTACACAGGAGATGGGGGGGGGGGAGGGAGGGTTGCGCCATTATCGACCTACTATATTTAACCCGCTCTAACTAATTCCTGCTGGCCAGCGGACGTCATGTGATTGAAGGAACAATGACCTCTTCCTTTCTACTCCTACGTGAGCCATTAACCTTAGTTATGTACATTGTACAGATTCCCTTTAGGGCCATTCTGCTCGCACGTGTGCACGCATCTCAAAGCATGGCACACGGTGCATTTATACACAGTAGCAGCCTTTGTCCAAGGCGCTTTACAATGATTGTGCATTACATTCACCCTTACACACACACACACACACACACACACACGCAAACACACGCAAACAGATGACAGAGGAACAATGCAAGGCACCAACCTGCACACCGGGAGCTATTAGGGGCTTCGGCGTCTTGCTCAAGGACACGTTGGGATCGAACCGGGAACCTCGCGGTACGCCATGCAGCGGCCGCTCTACCAGTTGTAAAGGTTGGCCCAATATGTGGCGTCAGGACAGGAGGTGAAATGCAACCCAAACAGGCTTTATTTCCCAAAGGTCACAGGCATGGATGCACCGATATGGAAATGATTGGCCGATACATCCGTGCATCACTACAGTAGTTGGCATGGCTTTACAGTAAGCAGCAACAAGGTGACATGTTGGTGGGCAGCTCCACCATGTGACATGTCCTATCACTCAACTAAAACTGTGCGTGCGTGCGTGCGTGTGATACCGTAATCTGGCAGAGTGCCAAATGACTGTATGACATCATACAGTGTTGAAAGCTTTACAATGTGAGTTTACACCCAGGCTCAGTGTAAGGATGCCTGGCTCTCTCTGTCTTTTTGGTTTAAATAGATAGATAGAAAAACCACAGTGTTTAAGACCTGAGGGGCTGCCATCTCGCAGCCTCCAGTGTTTCACCAGAGGAGAAAAACTGAATTGTTTTTTTTATATATTTTTTTAAATCCAAAATGAGTTAATAGCACGTGAAGGCAGACTCTTCACATACTAGAGAGCATGTCTGAAATTAATGTCAGAGCTGAAAATATGAAATAAATGCTCAAACATGTAGCTATAGGTAATGTTAGAGTCCACAGAAGTGATCCTTTCAAGCCTGTTTTCTGAAAGACATTACTCTATAAGCCATATCTCCAAAACTGGTGGGTCAAACTGAACAACCAATAAATGTAAATTTGAAGCTATGATTCCCTGCTTTCATATCACTTGGATCAATTGGGGAATTCAATGGCAGCCCCTCAGTCAAACCTGGTCACAAATGCCTTCTAAACAGTTCTCAGTGTTTCGAGATCTTCAAAAAAAATCTAAAACGATGTATTTGAAGGTCGCAGCGTGGCACAAAGTCACAGGGCTTAAGTGAAGAAGGGCAGCCTATAGCAGATATACAAAAAGCATACCAGCTTGTGCTAGGAGGGGATTTTGTTTCCTATGCAAATAGCCAAGCCTCTCCAATATGAACTGATTCAGTCCAGTATGAGAAAGAATACAGTAGTGTATTTCCTACAACTACAGTATGACGAAAAATGTTTGTTCTACAACCTTTTTTCACTGACAAAAATTAAACTAAAAAAAACTAAAAAACTACTATGATATCCTGACTAAAACTATGACCAAATGTATTGACAATTTCGTCAACAAATAAAAACTAGAAACTGGGGACTAGAGGGACTAGTGGAGAAGACTAGAACTAAAAGACAAGTCATTTTCTGTTTGGTTGCACTCTGAAAATAGCAGATTTACAAGCTCAAAACTAAAACTAAATCCAATGTGCTGTCAAAATCAACACACGGTTTGCACACACACAGCAGAGCAATATTCAATGCTCCATAGAATGTTTGAACATTTACTTCATATCACTAATATTAGTTACACGGTCTCTGGGCCTCAAAGCACATCATGCATGAAAATGTTCAATTTAAACTTAATTTAAAAAATAAGTTAGCCTATAACAACAGAAGGAACCCGAGGATAGCTGTACCTCATGTTGTATGCATACATGACACAAACACACACACACACACACACACACACACATTAGCATGGAAGACAGGCTTCCTCGTTTGAATGAGAGAGAGAGAGAGAGAGAGAGAGAGAGAGAGAGAGAGGAGAGGCTGTCTTACCTGTCTTCCTATAGCATTTCACAGAGCAGTGACACACGCGCGCACGCTATAGACACACACACACACACTATCGACACACACACACACACACACACACACACACACACACACACACACACACACACAGTGGTGGGGAAAAAACTAATGCAATCGGAAACGTCAGCCTTAAGAGGGGAGGGGACAAAGTCGACAAAGGAGGAAACACATTTCCACCGTGTGTGTGTGTGTGTGTGTGTGTGTGTGTGTGTGTGTGTGTGTGTGTGTGTGTGTGCACGCCAGAAGGTGACACAGTCAAGTTGCTTGCCGAGTGCATTGTCTTCAATGCGAAAGGCCCTTTGTTTCATTCAAATCTCTGACACACACACACACACACACACAGAATGACGCAAACCGAGCGGACATAAACAGTGAACTTAGTTCAACCAGCTGCCAATGCTTCGGTGGTTGAAGTAAGCTCAAGTTCAAGGTGGGCTATAGTTAGGAGTGAGTGTGGGAGGAAACAGGGCTGCTACCTTAACACATCTTAAAGCTGAGGCTTTCTTTGTTTACTATTTATATAGTCTTGATAAAAAAAATGCTGCCATTTGTTTCAAAAAAGCTGTATACCCTGTTGTATAACGATGCAATGTGACATAGTTCCGTTTACAAAAATGTTGAAACTGTACGCCCTCCAACTGTATATATACATTTCCAACTGTTCTTTATTATATTTTGACTAGAGATGTCCCGATATTGTATCGGTATTGGAAAAGTATCGTTATCGGTTTTTGGTCATACCGGTATTGGTGAATATGCCAGTCTAACCACCGATCCGACAGAGGGGTAAGGGGTTGACACTAATGCATATACATAAAATGTTGGGGTATGTGGAGTTTGCTTTTGAGTTGCCCCAAACTGCAAGAGCACATTTGAGTGACAAAACCAATACTGGTTTAATTGTACGTTGGTTTCGTTTTGCGTCAACTACAGTATAACTGCGTGCGTGTGTGCGTGCGTGTGTGTGTGTGTGTAAACAGTAAGGAACCACAGACGTCACTAGATTTATTTTAGTTTCGGGTTTTTTGACAGTTTGTCAGATTCCAGGAAGAGTCACATGGTCACTGGTCCTGCTCTACCACATTCACGCTCCAAAAAAAACAAAAAAAAAAGACATCTGCTGCGTTTCACCATTTCGGCCAGCAGATGGCAGCGTTAGCCACTAATAAAACAAGATAAATACAGCAACCAGTGACACAGAGGTTCACAGGACAACAGAACAGAACAAGTAGGCACAGAAAAGTCTGTTTTTTTCTGAGACAGCTGAGGAAATTCCACCTCCCAAGGACCATGCTGGTTAACTTCTATACAGCCATCATAGAGTCCATCATCACCCTCGCCATCCCCGTTTGGTTCCCCGCTGCAGCGGCCAAGGACAAGGCCAAGCTGCAGCGCAGAGTGGGTGATTGGCTGCCCTTTGCCCCCCCCTTGAGGCCCCGGCTTTGAGGAGGGCCAGGAAGATCATTGCTGACCCTGCACGCCCAGGCCACAGTCTTTCCGCCCCGTCCTGTTTTGCAGGCTAGAGTGTCCGCCCTGAAACCGGGAGGTCGGGTTTCGATCCCCGGGCCGGGTCATATAATTACAAAGACTGTAAAAATGAGACCCAATGCCTCCCTGCTTGGCACTCAGCATCAATGGGTTGGATTGGGGGGGGGGGGGTCAGATCAACTAATCAAATGATTCCCCAGCACGGCACGGCTGCGGCTCACCGCTCGAAGAGATGGATGGGTCAAATGCAGAGAACACATTTCACTGCGCTAACGTGTGTGACAAATCGTACAACTTTGACTTTGACCAAACCAAATTCCTTTTACATGTTTACATGTCATGGCCATAAAGACTTCTGATTGTATATCCATATGGGAATTATTGTTATGATTTATGACCTTATATCCGCTTGACCCAGTGTGAAACAATCATCAATACGTAAGCAAATTTATTCTGTGTTGTGAGTTTGTAGATTCACAACTTTTTTCACAAATTAAATGAGAAAAGTAGTAAAAATATAAAATCTAGGAGGAGAAAACCAATTTAGTTTTCTAATTAATGGAATTTCTTTCTGGACATCCAAGCACTTCTAAAGGTCCTTTCAGACAGGCATCGATTGTCGTTTGGATCAACGACAGGTCTGCTCAAGAGGGGAGACAACGCAATGCTTGCGTTGACGCCCCTCGACGTACAAAAGAAGCCACAGGTCTGATTGAAAATTAATTACTAGGCACGTTAATCGCTGCTCATCTGAAAGACAGGTGTGGATAACGATGTTTCTTACCTGTGAGCACCTGGTGCGGTGGTCCTCCGAGCCGGATCTCTGGGGGGCCGGCAGGGGATGGGCGGGGCCGCAGCACCACCTCTAGGCCCCTTGGGGGGAAGGGGTGGGGCGTCGCCAGGCTCAGTCGACGAACAGGAGGATGAAGAGGAGAGAGAGGCCGTGGGGGAAACGGCAGAGGGTGAGAACCTCCCATCGCCTGCACCCTGCAGGGCGGAGGAGGGGGGGAAGACGGCCAGCGTGTCGGGTCGTCGCTGGGGCAAGGAGGAAGGTGAGGCCGCGGACGGGATGCCAGGGGGCGAGAGAGGCGCGTGGGTGGGGATGGTGGTGTTGGGGGTCCTAGGGGGTCTTACCGGCATCTGAGTGGCGGGGGCGGTTCCTGTACCCGGTACCAGCGAGGCGACTGCGGGAGGTACCACAGGAGAGGGAGGGGGGGCCGCGGGGGTGAAGCGCTGCGGGGGGCAGTTGGGGGAGCTCCGCGGCGGGATGGGGGGGCACTCGGAGACGGAGGGGATGGGGGGGGACTCGGCGCCCATCGTCGGGGACCCGGAGACATATTTAGTCCTGGATCTAGGAACCGGCCTCGCCCCATGGTCTACACCTCCTCCTCCTCTGTCGGCTCCGCCCTCCTCCACCTCTCGTCCTATGGGTGCGCTCGGACTCTCTCTGGGCGTCGGCATGGGTGTCTGCCTGGTTGTCTCCCCACTCTCCTCCCCACCCACCTCCTTCAGCCTGGGGACCAGTCTGTCAGGCACGGGTCCAGGGGGCATGGGTCTCTCCTCCCCCTCCCCAGGGACGACTCTGTTCCTGGGCATGGGGACCAATCTATCGGAGATGGGCCTCTTCAACTCCCCAGGGACTAGCGGGTCCCTGGGCATGGGGACCAATCTATCGGAGATGGGCCTCTTCAACTCCCCAGGGACTAGCGGGTCCCTGGGCATGGGGACCAATCTGTCGGAGATGGGCCTCTTCAACTCCCCAGGGACTAGCGGGTCCCTGGGCATGGGGACCAGCCTTTCTTTGGGCATGGGTCCAGCGGGCATGGGCCTCTCCCCCTCCCCAGAGACGACTCTGTCCCTGGGCATGGGTCCAGGGGGCATGGGCCTCTCCCCCTCCCCAGGGGCGACTCTGTCCCTGGGCATGGGGACCAGTCTGTCTTTGGGCATGGGTCCAGGGGGCATGGGCCTATCCCGCTCCCCAGGGACGACTCTATCCCTGGGCATGGGGACCAGTCTGTCTTTGGGCATGGGTCCAGGGGGCATGGGCCTCTCCCGCTCCCCAGGGACGACTCTGTCCCTGGGCATGGGGACCAGTCTGTCTTTGGGCATGGGTCCAGGGGGCATGGGCCTCTCCCCTTCTCCTCCACCCCTGGGTATGGGTCTCTCCCCCTCCCCAGTGACCAGTGTGTCCCTCGGGACAGGTCCAGGGGGCATGGGGACCAGTCTGTCTTTTGGCATGGGCCTCTGCTCCCCCTCTGCTCCGCCCCTCTCCTCCGCCTCCTCCTCCTCTCTCTCCTTATTCCTCTCCTTGGGGACGGGCCTCGCTTGCTCCCCGTTCGGTGACGTAGGCACGGTGCTCTTTCGCCGCAGAGCTCCTCTGATGGGCTCCCGGTGCCAACTCTGCCGCTGCGATCTGCGGCAGAGCGAGGCATCATTCTGGGGGCCGGCGGCGTCAGGAGGGTCAGCGAGGGGGAGGTCCGGGAGGTCTGGGTGGTCCAGGTGGTCTGGTAGGTCCGGGTGGTCCGGGAGGTCTGGGTGGTCTGGGAGGTCCGGGTGTTCTGGGTGATAGGGCTGCACGATATGGACAAAATGTCATATCTCGGTATCTATGCCAAACTTTTCCAAATATTTTCATTAAAATATTTGAAAACTAAACATTATTCAAAAAAACACATAATAACAAGTCAATACCACTCATAATTTTAAGCGCTATTGGGTTCCCACAATTGTAATTTGATATTCTAAGTGTAGCTTATATTATGTAGGCTTATATTTCCACACTCACTCCAGAGGGCGCCGGGAGCCCGGTATTTGTCGTAGCAAAAACTACAAGCTTGTAGATCAGCTATTTTTTCTATATTCGAATTGAAATCCTGAATTATTCGTTTCTATTTTTGAATTGGAATCCTGAAAAGTTACCTATTTATTTAATTTCAAATGCATTTAGTTATAGTTATGTTAACTGTATGAACTCAATACAAAGCTATAGGTGTTACTAATATAGAAAGGACGGTGAACTTCGTCCTGGGCGATTTGGGTGTTAAGCTACATAAGTATATAGAGCGTCGCAGTCCCGCCCCCTTTCATGACAACGCCAGGCCCAGGAAATGAATCCCAATGCATTTTTCCCATATTCATTTCAAAACGTATTTATTTAAACGAAGCCAACTCTTGTCGTGACAAACCATGAAAACACACACAATATTTTGGACCAAACAAAAAATTACAAAGAAGAAAACCAACAAAAAAAAAGTGTTGTAACCTGCCGTTTGTTTCTACTTTCTAATTCTTTGTTTGGCCTGAAAAATTGTGTTTGTTGTCATGATTTGTCACGACAAGTGTTGGCTTTGTCCGCGGCGTATAAACGTCTTTAAATTAATACTTTCTGAAAAGTCTATGAGGAAAATGAACGGGATATATTTTCCGGGTCTCTCGAGGGGGGGGGGGCGGGACTGCGACGCTCTACAGACGGAAGTAATTAAAGCGGGTAATGTTCGCATGCTTGGAATTGTAAACAGCTGAAATCAATAATATATAATCAGTATTCTGACCCGGGGGCCGCATTAAGTGAAGGCGGGGGCCTCCAGTTGCCTATAATGCATGCAATACATATATATATATATATATTGTGCATCCTCACCGGGTGGGACGGCGCTGCTCCCCCGCTGCGGCTGACGGCCGCAGGCGTCTTCTGCAGGCTGGCCAGGATGCGGCGCCGGTGCCCCGGGAGGCTGACTCCCATGACCTCCAGGCGCTCGGCCGTCAGGCTCCTCTGGCACTCCTGGTACGTGGCCAGGCCGGCGTCGCGGAACGCCCCGTGGTACTGCTCCAGACGCAGCACGCACAGCCAGTCCCACACGGGCGCGCACGCTGGCGTGGACGTGTCGGTCTCCGACATGGTCTGTGCGTGTGTGTGTGTGTGTGTGTATGAGGGGAAATGTCAGATCATGGCTCAAACGACCTGTGGAAGAGGAAAAAAGGAAAATTTTAAAAAGGCAAAAAGTGATAGTTTAAAATAACTAGCCCTTACCCGTTGTGAGATATTTGCCCCCAATATATAGCCAAAAGACGCCAGATCCTAAAAGCCAAACAGAAATGCAATTTTCATTCCTATATTCCAGTGTTCAACGACATTGTAACAGAGTAGTTCTATTTTGCAGTATTGATAAAAAAAAGTTAAAGGTTTGAGTACTTCTTCCACCACTGGTGGTTTTCGTCATTCCTGTCTAGACGAGATTAAGTGTGAGAAAATAATGTCATCTCTGTAAAAACAGGAAAATCAATCGATGTCTTCACTGAAGGGGTTTTGGAGTGTTTACTCAGAATGCCCCGTGACCTACTGTAGATTGTGTCACGGGTCACGGCTCTGTATTAGGCCTGAACACTGCACTATAATGGAACAAATATGTGCACGTAATCATAAATTCTCTAAAAATAGTTTGTGAGTATAAGAGGTCAGCCGTTTTCTCAGCTGTGAGTCAGGTGACGTCTGATGCCATTTAAGGACAGTCCCACACAGCTGCTGACTGTTGGTGGTGGTGGCTATAGTATACTGTGTTCAACATTATGCACATTTTGGATTAGGTTCTATGGCGTTAGAACTCACAACCTCAAATTGAAATGGGCTCTATGCGCACACACGTCATTTTGGAAAGAACTTGGGGCCCCTTACCCATTTCCTTCCACATGAATGAATGAGTTTATTTCGAACATTGTTTGAAATCAAATACATTAAAACAAAACTGGAAAAAAAAAGAAAATACTCCAACAGTGTCCGAAAAGGAGTAAGTGTTAAACTTGTTAAGCCCCTATACCCCCTTTTGCTTTTACCCATATAACTTTAAAATATATATACATGTGTATGTAACAGACGTGATCTTGCGTTGTGTTATATGAAGCACCATAGACCAGGATCTCAGCAGTGAGTAGATTTATTCTCTGTACAAAAAGACAACGAGGCGATCACTGCTCTGCTCTTGTGTACGTTTTCCACAATATCAGTTGCTGGAAATAAACAGATGCAGTACCATGAGAACACAGTATGTGTCTTTACAACTTTGGGTACATAAAATAAAATAATCTGCTGAGCAAAATAAACACAACCTACCGCTTCCAAAGCCAGTATGAAATGGGAAGTGCGGTAGGTTACGTCATTAGGTTACAGGTCATAGGTTACGTCAACCGCCTGAACTCTTAAAGTCACAGAACATTGGATCACAATACAATATAATGCCTGGGCAAGTGGAAGCACTATTAACCACGTTACATGTACTGTACACACATATATTTACAATGTATAATGTTATAAATGTATAAATGATGATGATGATGATTTATGTTTGATGATACTTAATGAATGTTCCATTCAGATACCAAGGATTGGACAGCGATGTCACCGTTATGCTATGCAACACGGAAGTAACAAAGACTCAGTCAGGTGACGCGTCGCTGACCAATCCTTGGTATCTTCATTCGACCGAGTGAACTTTTCACCGCATGGAAAATCCTGGTGACGCATGGTTATAGAGCTACAGTTGGGAAAAGTCCACGGGTGCAGATTCAATAATAATAATAATAATAATGTAAAGGTCCAGGTGTGTGCTGGGTGCAGATTCAAAGAGAGTGTCAAAACTCTGACACTGACGAAGGCCTGGGCGCCGAAACGTGTCTGTCTGGTTTGACTGCTGCTGCCGATCATCTCCATTATTAAACAAGACTATAATTACTACGACTGAGAGTGCAGATTTTATTCTCTTTCTATATTCTTTCTTAAGCGCCAACCACACCAAAAGGGCCACCATGCAACTCCTTGGGTCCAAACGGTTGCAAGGAGTTCACTTAAACTGTCTCGACCCTTTGGTGTGGTTTTTGGGCCATTGAATTCCATGCGTTGAATCACTAGGGTCAACGTGGGTCAACGTGCAACAAGACACATCACACCGCAGGGACAACGCTAAAACCACCTTGAGCCTTTAGTGCTCAATGTCTGGATCCATGGTCGGCACACAGAGTGAATTAAAGTAGGCTATGTGAATCCCATGTTGTGAATTAAAGTGAATTAAAGTAGGCTATGTGCATCCCATGTTGTGAATTAAAAGTGAATTAAAGTAGGCTATGTGCATATCATGTTGTGAATTAAAGTGAATTAAAGTAGGCTACATGTATGTGCATCCCATGTTGGGAATTAAAGTAGGCTCCATGTATGTGCATCCCATGTTGGGAATTAAAGTGAATTAAAGTAGGCTCCATGTATGTGCATCCCATGTTGTGAATTAAAGTGAATTAAAGTAGGCTCCATGTATGTGCATCCCATGTTGTGAATTAAAGTGAATTAAAGTAGGCTACATGTATGTGCATCCCATGTTGTGAATTAAAGTGAATTAAAGTAGGCTACATGTATGTGCATCCCATGTTGCCATGTTGCAACACCGGTGTCGATAGTGAATCAAGAGAATCTAAAGCTTTTTTATTTTTTTATACAATATAAAATGAAAATGAATGAAACACATTCTAAGAATATTTTACTGTAATTGTATATTCCTTCAGCCTGATAATTTACTCTGTAATGTTAGCTTGAATTTGTTTCAGTGACTGAAAAGTAGTGAGTATGCACCAGTTTGTGTGTGTGTGTGTGTGTGTGTGTGTGTGTGTGTGTGTGTGTGTGTGGTAAAATGAGCACAAGTAATTTCCTGTGCCATTTCCTCTAACAGGCCAGAGACCATAAGAGCACAGCACGACAGCAGGGCATCTCTCTCTCTCTCTCTCTCTCTCTCTCTCTCAGATACTTATCAAGCTAGCAACGCATCACATCGCAGTAATCGCACATACCGGTAGCTTGAAACCTTTGTCATTTCCGGCGAGCTGCACTGTTATCTTTCTCTATTGTGAGTTTGCCCGTTGAGTCTGTCACTCACCGGTACGTCGGCAAAAAGCACTTCCCATTTCTCAAAGGAGGAAGTCAAGAAAGAGGGCAAGCCGTCAAACAGTCAACTTTATGAAACATCAGTTGAGGTCATACAACTGTCATGTATGGATTATTATATATATGGTCATAAACAACTAGCCTACAGTGACAGTACACACACACACACACACACGAAAAAGAAGAAAGTTTGAGCAAAGCTTTTACCACAAAACGTAACACGCAAAGGGGTTCCCCTCACTTCAGATATGGAAGCCTTTGCTACGCGACATAGCAACATTCGGTTCCATTCGTGCACTCTCTGAGTTACCCCATTCAGGAAGGGAGAACCCCTTTTGGTGTTTTAAGATCTACAAGCTGGGGGGGTGGGGGGGGGGGGTGTCCCTGGAAGAACATATTTTCAGACGGGGGTCAGCGGTCAATTACAGATGATGTTTGGGGGTCCTTGACATGACAATGTTTGAAAACGACAGAACGATAGAAACATGGGTTTTTGTAGAATCGTCCCCAGGTCTAAAAAAAAAATGGGTTAAAGACAAGTAAACACCAGTGAACCAAGGCTGGATTCACTCACAACACAGAGCCCTGTTTCACGGACAGAGTGGGAGGAGAGTTCCATTATTTTGGTCCTCAAGCATCCGCTCCTTTTCACTTTCTGCTGCCTCACACAAACTCCCCTGGTCCTTTTCACTTTCAAAACACCCATTTAATCCTTCTGTCCCTCTCTCTCTCTCTCGCTCTCTCTCTCTCTCTCTCTCTCCTCCTCTCCCCCGCCCTCTCAGAAAGCAGCCAATAACAGGGCTCTCTGTGTTGCCTCAACAATGGTGCATTCTGTTGCCTAAGCAAGTGCGTGCGTGAGTGCATGCATGTGTGCGCGCACACAGACGCAATATATCAAACGCACTGCAGACACCAAGCCGAGTGCGAGTTCACTTAATGATGCTGCACACGCACGCACACACACACACATACACACAAACGCGCGCCAACTATAGGCACCCTTCCTGTTAAAGCGGTGATGCATGCGTTGCCATGTGTGTGTGTGTACTGTAAATGTACATGAAGTGAAACGTGCATGTCTGTCTCGCGTGTGGTTCCGTCCAGGGTCAACTCTCTGCCCGCTTTCTTTCAAAAGCCTCTTTCATAACTGGCCCCGCCTCCTCTTCCTGTCTGTTCTGTTCTGTCATTACTTTAAGGCCATGCGTACAGTATAGGTGTACAATTACAATTTACAATGTAGGCATTTCGCAGACGCTCGTTATCCAGAGCGACTTACAGTCAGCGAGAATGAATGAACACGCAGCCTGGCCTGGGCCATGGCTCAGTGGTCCAGGCACCTTGGCTGGTAATCCAGTCTGGCAGTGTGCCGCAGGTTCGACTCCCGATCCCGGCCTTTACTGCATGTCTTCCCCCCCCCCCATCTCTCTCCCCATTTCCTGTCAGCCTACTGTCTGTCCCTCCATAAAATATATAAAATAAAGGCGAAAGCCACAAAAAAAACATAGCCTGCCAGAACCGTAGAAAACGGTGTTAAATTAATCGTCGCTTGCTCGTTGTTTCAGTTACATCTTCGTCAGGTCAAGGTTCATGACCTGACGAAGAACCTTGACCTTCGTCAGGTCAAGGTTTGTGACCTGACGAAGAACCTTGACCTTCGTCAGGTCAAGGTTCGTGACCTGACGAAGATGGAACTGAAACAACGAAACGTTGTCTCTTTTTCACTTGTACCCCGTCAATAAATGAAGGGCCTAAATTGTCTGTGCTGCTCCAGTGCCTCCTCCTCTAAACTCAAAATTATACTCTGTAACTTTCCAGATCAGGTATTTCCGGTGACCAAAAGGTGGAAAGGTTTTGGATCTTCTCTTTGATCGTTTATTTTCACAGAATGTTCTGCTATTATGACCGTGTCCAGACAGAGCAGGGACTAGGAGGCCATAGGGTTCCTGTAATTACAAATATTTGCACCCTCAGTAGTATCTCTGTGTGTGTGTGTGTGTGTGTGTGTGTGTGTGTGTGTGTGTGTGTGTGTGTGTGTGTGTGTGTGTATTCTCTCAGTCTCAGCATGTAACACTTTGTCTTACCACAACGCCAACACTTTAGCAGACCAACTCATATCAGCAAAACGACGCACACACAGTTGACCTGTTTACCAAGTTGTCTGTCTGTATGTCTGTCTGTGCGTGACTGTGTGTGTGTTTCTGTGTGTGTGTGTGTGTGTGTGTGTGTGTGTGTGTGTGTGTGTGTGTGTGTGTGTGTGTGTGTGTGTGCGTGTGTGTGACTGTGCGCATGTGTGTGCGTGCGTAGCTTCAGGCAGGGTATTTAATCCAGTGTGAGGGTAGCATTGTCCGCCTCCGGTCCACTCCCCACTGCAGCCTCATATGACACCTGCTTCCTCTCACTAGAAGCTATAGCGCCGAGTCCCCTTCGCGTTTTGGTAAACGGTTCCGCCCCTCCTCCTCCTCCTACAAGTAGTAGGACGAAAACTAAATCGAACAATTTTGTCAACAAATAAAAACTAGACAAAAATGTTAGGAAGGGACTAGTGGACAAGAGATCCAGTAAAAGTCATTTTACAATTAGTTGCATGCTGAAAATAGCTGATCTACACGCTCACAACACGTCGTGCTGCGACGCGTTGTGGGCTTGTAGATCAGCTATTTTCAGCAAGTGTAAAAACAGTCATTACAGACTAGAGAGGTGAAGAGTAAACTTGCATTCCAAGGCTGACTCCATGTTATCCAGTAAAAACCTGACTCACCGTCATCAGCATTGGATCACAGTGTCACACACGCACACTCACAGGCTGAGAATGTGTGTGCAACACAACAGCACACACTAACTCTGATCAACGTGCAACAGAGCGTGCACACAGTCACACACACACACACACACACACACACACACACACACACACACACACACACACACACACACACACACACACACACACACACACTAACTCTGATCAACATGCAACAGAGCGTGCACACACACACACACACACACACCACACACACTCTGGACTTGAAGTTGCGTGGGCTCACATTCTTTCTGACTATAGGCCTAATGCCTGGACTCCAATAAGACAATAATCCTTAATCTGTCGCTTTAACCCAATTCCAATCCTACGTCAACGGCAGAACTTTCAGGAGGGTGCGAGGAGGACCAACCAGTGGTCCGGGGACCACCAGTGGTCCTTGAGGGGGTTCCATGTGGTCCCCCCGCATGCAGCTCAATGGAGAGTTGGTAACTAACTCTCATCCAACAACGACAAAATATTCTTTAGTTTTGGGGTCTGCATGCGAGGCTAAATCTCATCAAACGGTGGCTCCGTGGCTCAAATGCAGAATAAAATAATAATGGACCTTGATATGAAAAGGGTTGAAAAGCAGTGCCCCGCCCCCCCCTCTCTAATACCGTTATAAGTAAACACAGACTCACACACACATGAGTCACACACCCACTACCAGTACGCACTCAATCCACTTTGACCCCCTTTCATTTCAATTAAAGTGACTCAGATCTGCCAGTAATGGGTACCACTTTGAGTGTGCAAATGTGTGCATGCACACACACACACACACACACACACACACACACACACACACACAACACTACATCCTCTTTTGGGGCTGGTGCACAGTTTCACATGCAGAGCCTTTCTGTGGCCACAGTATGGCCGCTAAAACACCACATCCAGCCCAGGACAAACGACAAACCCTCTATGCCTACTACTGACTACTGAGCACATGCACCTATCAAAGCAGTGGTTTTCAAACCTTTTCATGTCAAGGACCCCCAAATTGACGCTTATTAACCTGCGGACCCCCATTTGAAAATATATGCCAAGAAGAGACCCCCATAAGAGAAGATGTTTACGGCTCAAGCAGTGACTATAGTCTCAACCATTTTAATTTCAAGGGCCCACGGTTTGACCTGAATTAGGCTACACGGTCCGCTATTTAATAGCATTTATATTTGTAAAATCAATGTTAATTCGTATTCAACGACAAAATATTCGTCTTGGGTCTGAGAGGCTAAATGTCATTGAATGGTGGTCCGTGGCTGCCTCAAATGCGGAAGAAATAATGAATTGATATGAAAAGGATTGAGAATAACTGGGCTGGCCTAAGGGGGTATTCCCCCTTGGCCCCCTGGGGGGAGATATTAGGCTTTGGGTCAGGCAGAGACTCAGAGCCAGCCACTCAGAGCCCCCTGGGGGGAGATATTAGGCTTTGGGTCAGGCAGAGACTCAGAGCCAGCCACTGCTAAACTAGCATGCATATACTGTACATATACAGTATGGGACCAGATTTGACTGAGGGGCTGCCATCATGCAGCCTCTCACCAGAGAGGAGCAGGCAGACTCTTCACATACTAGAGCATGTCTGAAATACATTTCAAGAGCTGAAATCGACATGTAAACATGAAATAAATGTTTAAACATGTAGCTAGGTATAATGTTAAGAGTCCAGACTCCACAGAAGTGAACTTTCAAGCATGTTTTCTCAACTCGCTTCTGGAAGACATTACTCTATAAACCATATCTCCAAAACTGGTGGGTCAAACTGAACAACCAAATTGAACCAATGTCAATTTGAAATTATGATTCCATGCTTTCACATGATACATGAAAAAAACGAAAATGGAAGAATATTCCAATTCCACTGATCACGATCATGACCGTGAGAATCCTGTCACTGTGTGTGTGTGTGTGTGTGTGTGTGTGTGTGTGTGTGTGTGTGTGTGTGTGTGTGTGTGTGTGTGTGTGTGTGTGTGTGTGTGTCCTGTCAGGGTCAAAGTGACATCTGGATGTGGACAGAAATGTCACTGTTGTGACATTCTTTCCGCACGTTCACCATTGTCCCACCTTCCACCTACTAGCAAACCAGGCAAACCAGGCATAGTTAACCAATTAAGACCGGGAACCCCTTTTGATCTACAAGCTCGTAGCGAGTGCCCCTTGAAAAATTGTGAAAATGTGACGCAAATCTTTGAATATATTCTTTCACAGTGGACGTTTTTAACTAAAATCTTTACTTCTGGGGAGTCCCTGCAACATATTTTCAGATGGGGGTCGGCGGCCAATTACATAATATACTTTTTGAGGACCTTGACATGAAATATTTTAAGAACCACTGATATAGAAACATACGTTTTTTTCTCCAGAAAACTGTCAAGATTTAGAAGACATTTAGTAGAATCTGGTCATAGTCCGAATATAACAGCACGATATACAACAGCAACGACCTCTTTTCCCTTTTTTACATTGCTCTTTAAACCGGTCAGCAGAACCCCGAGACATGATTTATAAGCCGACAAGATGAATACGATGATGTTATCATGAGTTTACTTTTCATCGCGGCTCCGCCAGTGATTTATTGTGCGTTGTGTAATCATGAGCGCATGCTCTCTCTCTCTCTCTCTCTGACGCCGTGTGCCCTGATGGACAACAGGCCAGTTCCTCTTCCCCAGATCATTACACAGTGACTCGGCCATTAAACGCTATACTGGCTCCAAGAGCATGAGAAAGACAGAGAGAGAGAGAGGGAGAGAGAGAGAGGGGGGGGGAGAGAGAGAGAGAGAGAGAGACCGAGAGAGAGACAGAGCGAGGGTACAACAATGTGCAAACACACAGCAGCAAGATTTGCGAGCTGCTGTGACAGGAGAAGGATGTCAAATGGAACACAAGAGAAGGGAACCCACACACTCGCACATAATGCTCCAAAAGGTTATTTATTGACGACGCCTAGTTTGACCAGATGAAGAGCCTTGGCTCGAAACGTCGTCAATAAATAACCTTGACGAGGAAGAATTTATATGTTTGCTTATATCTTCTAACCGTCATATTTTACCATAATTTATACTGTAATACTTCTAGAATGCATGTGCCATTTGATTTAGCTGTGGGGGCCTTGGATGTCTGCACTGTGGCCTAGTGGCCGCTGTTTGTGTTATAGCCCATCTTGTTGTGGTTCACTTTGTCCTTGAAGCAGCTACAGCTGTAATTTCTGCCCTGTGTGCTCATGGCGGATATCTACCGTAGCAATAAATGAAACGTCTGGGTTTCCGAGGCGACCCTACCACTGACCTGAGCGTTACTGTACTTCTCCCCATCAGATACCATACATAAAGCAGTGGTTCCCAAACGTTTTCATGTCAACAAGGACCCCCAAATTGACACACATTAGCCTGCGGACCCCCATTAGAAAATATGTGCCAGGGACCCCTTCATAAGAGGAGATTGTTACGTCTCTTAGCCGGTTTGTCCTGAATTAGGCAACGGAACCCCATTTAAATGGCAATTATATCTGAAGGAGCCATTTCTGCCTGTGTGTGCCTTTAACCCGTTTGATGGGCGGGTTCACCATGGGGGGTGTGTGTCACACAGGATTGACATTATGAGAACACAGGTGCAACAAGCCAGGTTGAATGGTTTGGAAGGTATGGGCACAGCAGGCTAGAGATCACACGGTTTTTACCGTATCACTGTACGAAAACTGCTGTATTACAGAACGTGTACAATAAATGGGAACCTCACCCTACAGCAGTCAATGCCTGGACAATATAATATATACGCGTCAAAAACTGTTTCTGTATGGATGTGCCCAGCCGAGAGGCAAAGTATAGTTTGAGCTTGCCTCTATAATATCTCTGGGACCCCAACGTATATTGTAAAAACAAAGTTAATTTAACTCTGAGAGTTACTCTCTGAGTTACAGACCCATAAGGGTCCATTTGATTCCTAATTATCATTTAGCTGGGGGACCCCCTGAAACTCCCTCAAGGACCCCTAGCGGTCCCGGACCCCACTTTGGGAACCACTGACATAAAGCATAATTATGTCACCACCTGAGAATATTGTCTCCACTCCTATTAATTTCCTCATTGATTATTGATTGATCGAGAATTCCACGACGGTTCTTCAAGTCACACACACACACACACACACACACACACACACTAGCACTGATTCATAAACAATGAACACCATATGTAGCATTATGATATCTGAATTGAAATACTGTTGTACTGTTCTAAAAAAAAAAGAAGAAAGCTCATTGAGAATGCCAGTGGTGTAAAAGTATCAATACTGCAATATAGAAATACTCTGTTACAAGTAAAAGTCTTCGTAAAAGTAAAAGTAGTACTCATTGTGCAGAATGTCCCATTTAAAGTTGTCACATGTACACAAATCTTTTGGAAATAGCCGATCTACAAGCTCACAATGTGTCACATCGAGACGCATTGTGAGCTTGTAGATCTGTCAAAATGTATATAGGGCTCCGCTTAAGTGGTTCATTATGATTTGTATTAATGATCCAGAATCTACAAAGTAACTAGTAAGTTTCCAAATAATTGCAGTGGAGTAAAAGTTCAATATTTACATGCCCCCCCCCCCCCCCCCTATCCACAAGGAGGAGCAGTGCACCAAAGCATCATGGGAATTGTAGTCCAGCTGCCGCTGAACATTACTCTTAAACTTGCATCACTTCATTGGCTCCCTGTTCAATACGGAATCCATTTTAACGTGCTACTCGTTGTGTACAAATTAAGCCCATAAAGTGGATTAACTTCTATCCACCTCTGACCTGCTCACTCGCAGCCTATAGGCCATAGCTGTGGCGTGGCTTTTTATGGCACCACTGAAAAATCTGCCATTCATTAATTTGTCCCATCGAAATATCTTACAAAATCAATTATTTTACGCCTAGAATCAAGCCCTCCAGGAGCCTGGTGAATCATGACCATAACACCTTTGATATTGTGGAGAAAATCTAAACCCTAAACAAAGTATAATAAACTACAGTCGGGCACTGCCACTGGCCTACTTATTGGAACGATGCAAGTTCGAAATGCATGCCCACCCAGTCATTACTTGCGCAAGTACTGTTTCCGGCTGCATTTCAGGGGGTCCCCAGCAAAAGTATTCATAGCTTCACCGATCAATTTAAGCACTTTGTCCATTTGGGTATTTAAAAATAACCTTACATCTGCTAGTTTGCTAACATTTTGGTGAATTTTTTGTTCAAATAAATCTTCTCTTCTGGGTGTCGTGTTGTGATTCAGGCTGACCACCTGAGTGGTCCCTCGGGAGTCTCCGTTCTAAACCACAGGGGTGGTGGTGGGTGAGGATCAGCTGAGTAGCACTCAGAGAACATTATGTCAACACCATGCAGGCTGCAGTGCACATACTTAACCAATTTAGGCCTATACGTTTCAATTCTAAATGTCTTCTAAATCCTGACAGTTTTCTGAAAACCCCATGTTTCTACCTTTCTATGTCAGTGGTGCTCAACCTTTCCATATCAAGGTCCACCAGAACTATCTGTATTTGGCCACCGACCCCCCATCTGAAAATATGTTGTTCCAGGGAGCCCCCCCCCCAGAAGCAAAGATTTTAGTTTAAAAAGTTCTCTCTGAAATAATACATATTCAAAGATTTGCGACACATTTTCACGATTTAAAAACAAATAGCATATTTACAAGCTCGTAGCAAATAGGCATTCACTGTAGCAATAAGCAAAAATTCACTGTGTTTCATTGGCTTTCAAGATGAGAAGCTACTCTATCTGGATCCTCACTACTGTCAGCCTGTGGTTGATGCTTTGCAGTTCGGACTGGAGTCATCCCACTGTAGCACACCCACAAAGATGCCCTTCTGTTGTATGGATCCAAGCTGCACCATTGGCTAGAAGTTCTGTTCAGTTGTATGGATCCAAGCTGCACCATTGGCTAGATTCTATAAGTTCTATGTGCTGTTGTATGGATCCAAACTGCACCATTGGCTAGAAGTTCTATGCCAAGAGCCAGAAGGACTTTGAGTCTCTCTGCTCTGCTGTCAGTGTGGCTCTGTCATAGTCCAAAGAGAAGTATCCCATCTTACGCCTACATATCAATTCAGGGGTCCTCCTTGGTATAAACATACATCTGCTTAAAAAAAATATATATATATATATATATATAAATCAGGTGGAAATCAAGTGATGGAAAAAGTAGGCCAAGTAAAAGTATCAATACTGCAATGTAGAAATACTCTAGCCTCTAGAGTCTAGAGTCTAGAGTCTAGACTCACGCCCCGTATTTGCATATACTGGGCCCTGGTTGGTTATTGCCTGGGTCCAGACGAATCTGGTTGGCTTCACCACTTCGGCTGTGAAGTCATCCCACAATTGAGAGGGGCCAGACTTAATCTGCCTGGGGCGACATGGAACTAGGGGCCAGACTTAATCTGCCTGGGGCGACATGGAACTAGGGGCCAGACTTAATCTGCCTGGGGCAATATGCAATGAGAGGGGCCAGATTTACGGCAAGACACTGAACCCCACATTGCCTCCAGTGGTCGCTTCACCTCCCATTGCATGAATGAATGGACCACTGTCTGTAAGCGCTTCAAGTAGGCACGTAGTGCATAGAAAAGCCGCAAAAGCGCTATAAAAATGCAATCCATTATGCATTGGGACCACCTGGAACCCCCTCAAGGACCACTGGTTGAAAACCACTGATCTATAGCAATGAGTACTATCACAATATAGAGATTTAACACTTAGCTATGTTAAGATAAGAAAATCACTTACCCTACTACCACACATTTGTACATAAGTACTTACTAAAGTACCAGTAAGTGTACTTAATAGTTACTTTTACACACGACTGAAACGAAAATTCACATGAGACTGACTGACTCTCATGTGAATTTTCAGGAGAAGAGTTCAGTGCAGCCATGCATGCAGTCGGTGACTGCAATGAACTCGTCTCCTGTCTGTGGCCCGGGGACATAAACAACTGCGTCAGCAGTGACTGCATTTAATTCATTCATTCCAACTCCATTCTTGAGTCCAACACATAACGGGAGCTGAGAAAAACAAACAAGACTGACTGCCAAAAAGGAGGAGGCTGTCAAAGTGCGCGAGGAGGAGGAGGAGGACACGGCTTATTGCTGCGTGGTGGGTTTTGTAACAAAAACAAATAAAAAAGCAGAACCGAACTTGAACGTTCGTCATCTTCTTTCATCATAATAATCCTCATCCTGTTCTTGTAGAAAGAAAAACTAATGAAAGAAGCAAAGCAAACAATCGTGATGTTTGTGTCGGTTTTCAACAACAAAACGAAACCCACACACAACATTGATTTCTGGCGACAGTGTTGTTGCTGGCGACCGTTTGAAATGAATGCCACTTGTTTTGTCGCTGCGTCTGTCTGTCTGACGCTCTTCGAGGTTTTAAAGTTTTATTTAAAAATCACAATTTATTTAGAACTATAGGCTATATGGAGAAAGAGGAAAAACATACTGATAAAAGTGTCAAACAACCTTACCTTCTGAGCCTTCTGAGCCGTAGTTGTGAAGTGGAAGGTGAAATGAAACGATAAAGTAGTTAACGTCCTGTCCTGAATGTTGATGATAAGCTTCCACTATGAAGACACCAAACCTCTGAGAAACTTCCGTGCGGTGTGGTTGTTGTGCGTGGTCACGTGACACACGCACACACACACGCGCGCGAGAGAGAGAGAGAGAGAGAGAGAGAGAGCTCTTACTTTTAAAAGTTATCAACTTTTAAAAGTATTGCTAACCCAGTAACCCTTCCGAAAAGAACAGAAACAGAAAATGCACAATCTTTTTTTCACAATTGTATTACTCAAAGTGTCAATGTAACACAGCTCCTTTATTGTATTTGTACATTGTTTTATATTGATTGATTGATTGATTTTTTTGCATGGCAATAAAGCTCCTTTGAATTGAATTGAATTGAATTGAATTGAGAGAGTGAGAGAGTGAGAGAGAGATAGAGAGAGAGAGACTTTGACTTTTATCAATACCTTTATTCTTAAAATTGTTTACATTCTTTCAAATTATCAGCAATAAACCACAATAGGCTACATATTGCCCCATTTCCCTGCCCCCCCCCCCCCCCTGCACAGAAATCTGCACAGCGTAGCACCTGGTAATTATAAAAGCCTAACTTAATTTGCTCACTTCTTCATCGCAGCTCACTTCCAATATATTATATATTCTGGGCTAGTGTGCTTCCACTGAGATAATTGGACTGCTTGAATTCTAGTTGTATTTTTTTGTATTATTGTGTTGTTCTTGCTTAAATGTAAATCGCTCTGGATTAAGAGCAATTTACATTGCTAAATGCCTAAATTATAAATCGGGTCCACTGTCTTCTCATTATCGCCTTTTCCTTGATTTTATTTTAATATTTTATGAAAATATGAAAGTTATTGAGGCTAATTCTCTGTTGTAATGACCTGTAGAAACCACAAGAGGTCACAATATCCATAAGAATAAACGTTAAAGCGTCACCTTTCAGAAAACTATTAACACATGCAAGCAGTTCCAACTAAAGTGCTTTAGGCCTATAGTTACTCAAAGACAAGAAACAGGAAACGAAGATTAAAAGCAAAACAACGAATCAAAATCAAAAGTGGTTTGCATAAAATAAAGGAAAACAGGAGAAACGTAATTAAAGGAAAGCCCAGTAAAATCATTGCGTTGTTACTGCAATGCCAAATACGACCACAGTGCGGTGCCAGGTGCCTCCCTTTGTTACTTGAGTTGAGAGCGGCCTGTGCACACTGCATGGTACTACTATAAGTAGTACAACATGTACTCCATTTTCAAGTACTTAAGTACAATTTTGAAGTATATATATTTTAAAACTTTACTGGAGTATTTCCATTCCAATTTTCAATTTAGAGAAGAGGAGAGGGGGAGATAGAGAGAAGGAGGGAGGGTGAGGGTAAAGGAGATGAGGTGACCGGGGAGGAGAAGGTCAATATAAAACAGCAGGTGAATTATTAGTGTCGTTCACTGATTGGAGACTGGATATGACGTCAGGTTTGTTTGTCTGTGTGTGTGTGTGTGTGTGTGTGTGTGTGTGTGTGTGTGTGTGTGTGTGTGTGTGTGTGTGTGTGTGTGTGTGTGTGTGTGTGTGTGTGCGTGTGTGTGTGTGTGCGTGTGTGTGCGTGCGTGCATGCGTGCGTGCGTGTCCATCTGTGAACAGCTAACCTCCTAGCCTGGAAACCAATTCTGCCACAGGAAAAACAATAGCCTTGGGGAGATTGTCTGGCACTCCTCAGTTTGAATTACATTTTGCTCACCCCAGAGTCGTGGGTGACCAATCAGAGCCCGTGCACGATTCAAAGTGAGACTTTTTGGCTATGTCGTTTGAATGTGTTCATAATAACCGCACCCTTGGATATAAAAGATAGAAGTTCCGGACTAATATCTATACGCAGTGATATTAGTCTGGGCATGTCAGGCTACTAACCTCCGGCACCGTTGGCCCGATCGACAGTAAAAGTAACAGTTTCCACCCGACAGTTTGAAACACTGAGGAAGGCCTGCGTGCCTAAACGCGTTGGTTTCTCTAGATAGACTGCTCATGCTGCTTGTGATTTCATGACATAAAGAAACTCAAACTTTATTAAGAGAGTGACATTATCAGATAACATATAGATCAGCTATGATTTAAAGATTTAGTCTAATTTGGGATATTTTATTTGAAAACAAAGTTATTAAATAACTGTAATTATTGCTGTTATTCTTGCCTCTTCTGCTCTTTCATTTGTTCCCGTGCACCTGCCTCCTAATTGGCACATGGAGAGCTGTTTTCTCAAAGTAATTGGAGAACATTTACGCCACAGCTGTACATAATAGGAAAGCTCTGTCCATCATAGACATTAACCTCCCAGGGTGGCAGAGGAGAACCTCTGCCCCAAATCTTTCACATCGGCCTGTTACAGCATCACCACGAGGCCACGTTTTGCTAAACAAGTTTTTTGAGGGGCGCCAGACCCTCCTATACACAAACATTAAATGCCATTGAAAATTAATGGAGAATTTACACATTATTTTCAAATGAGCCTCATGGTGGCGCTAACAGGCATCTCCGGGTGGAGACCTTTTTCCAGTATTTAAAATCAGAGTAAATGGTGAATTTATATAGCGCTTTTTATCCAAAGCACATAGATTGTGCATTAAATTCACCCATCCACATACATATTCATACACATTTACAAAGATTGTGCATTACATTCACCCATTCACACACATATTCATACAAGTTTACATAGATTTTGCATTACATTCACCCATTCACATACATATTCATACACATTTACAAAGATTGTGCATTACATTCACCCATTCACACACATATTCAGACAAGTTTACATAGATTTTGCATTACATTCACCCATTCACATACATATTCATACACATTTACAAAGATTGTGCATTACATTCACCCATTCACCTACATATTCATACACATTTACAAAGATTGTGCATTACATTCACCCATTCACACACATATTCATACAAGTTTACATAGATTGTGCATTACATTCACCCATTCACCTACATATTCATACACATTTACAAAGATTGTGCATTACATTCACCCATTCACACACATATTCATACAAGTTTACATAGATTTTGCATTACATTCACCCATTCACACACATATTCATACAAGTTTACATAGATTTTGCATTACATTCACCCATTCACACACATATTCATACAAGTTTACATAGATTTTGCATTACATTCACCCATTCACACACATATTCATACAAGTTTACATAGATTTTGCATTACATTCACCCATTCACACACATATTCATACAAGTTTACATAGATTTTGCATTACATTCACCCATTCACACACATATTCATACAAGTTTACATAGATTGTGCATTACATTCACCCATTCACACACATATTCATACAAGTTTACATAGATTTTGCATTACATTCACCCATTCACATACATATTCATACACATTTACAAAGATTTTGCATTACATTCACCCATTCACACACATATTCATACACATTTACAAAGATTGTGCATTACATTCACCCATTCACACACATATTCATACACATTTACAAAGATTGTGCATTACATTCACCCATTCACACACATATTCATACACATTTACATAGATTTTGCATTACATTCACCCATTCACACACACATTCATACAAGTTTACATAGATTTTGCATTACATTCACCCATTCACACACATATTCATACAAGTTTACATAGATTTTGCATTACATTCACCCATTCACACACATATTCATACAAGTTTACATAGATTTTGCATTACATTCACCCATTCACACACATATTCATACAAGTTTACATAGATTTTGCATTACATTCACCCATTCACACACATATTCATACAAGTTTACATAGATTTTGCATTACATTCACCCATTCACACACATATTCATACAAGTTTACATAGATTTTGCATTACATTCACCCATTCACACACATATTCATACAAGTTTACATAGATTTTGCATTACATTCACCCATTCACATACATATTCATACACATTTACAAAGATTGTGCATTACATTCACCCATTCACACACATATTCATACAAGTTTACATAGATTTTGCATTACATTCACCCATTCACACACATATTCATACAAGTTTACATCGATTTTGCATTACATTCACCCATTCACACACATATTCATACAAGTTTACATAGATTTTGCATTACATTCACCCATTCACATACATATTCATACACATTTACAAAGATTGTGCATTACATTCACCCATTCACACACATATTCATACAAGTTTACATCGATTTTGCATTACATTCACCCATTCACACACACATTCATACACGTTTACATATATTGTGCATTACATTCACCCATTCACACACATATTCATACACGTTTACATATATTGTGCATTACATTCACCCATTCACACACACATTCATACACGTTTACATATATTGTGCATTACATTCACCCATTCACACACATATTCATACAAGTTTACATAGATTGTGCATTACATTCACCCATTCACACACATATTCATACACTGATGGCGGAGGAAACCAAGCAAGGCACCAACCTGCTCATTTGGAGCAATTAGGGGTTCAGAGCTCAAGGACACTTCGACACTAACTCTGGGGGAACCCACAGGGATCGAACTGGGAACCTTGCAGTTGCCATCTGGCTGCTCTACCGGCGACACATGGAACTCCATATTTGGGCAAAGCTGACCTATTATTTGATGACTCGTGATTTGAGGAGCTCTATTTAAAAGCTGATTCACGCAGTGTGAGTGCTTAGATGTCAGTTGCTTGTGAGCCACTTAAAAGGAATTTGAAATAATATTTCCCCGTTTATCATCAGTGTGTTTAAACGATGTTTTCCGGCGTACTCCATTCTGAAGGTCAGTATGACAAAAAGACAGAGGCTAAAATCCAGCAGATGATCCAGGACAGACAGGTGAAGATCCAGGAGGTCAAACACTCAGTGGAGCTCAGCAAGAAGGATGCAGAGGACAGTGTGCAGGTCTTCACTGCTCTGATCAGCTGCATTCAGAGAAGCCAGGCTGAGCTCATTGATGTGATTGAAGGGAAGCAGAAAACAACAGAGAAACAGGCTGAAGGCTTCATGAAAGAGCTGCAACAGGAAATCACTCAGTTAGAGAAGAGAATCACTGAGCTGAGGCAGCTCTCACACACTGAAGACCTCCACCTTCTCCAGAACTTCACCTCCATCAACACGGGGTGGAGACCCACCAAGGACTGGACAAAGGTCAATGTCCATCAGTCTTCACTTGTGGGGACAGTGAGGACAGCTGTGTTCCAGCTGGAGAAGACACTCAGTCAAGAGATGAAGAATATGTGTTATGTTATGAGGAGGATCCAGCAATATGAGGTGCATGTGACTCTGGACCCTGATACAGCACACTGCAGACTCATCCTGTCTGAGGATGGAAAACAAGTTAGTGATGGAAACATACAGAAGAATCTCCCTGACAACACAGAGAGATTCTCTCCATGTGGCTATGTCTTAGGAAAGCAGAGCTTCTCCTCAGGAAGGATTTACTATGAGGTTCAGGTTGGAGGGAAGACTTCCTGGGATCTAGGAGTGGTCAGAGCGTCCATCAACAGGAAAGATCGATTCAAGTTGCTGAGTCCCAACGATGGTTACTGGACTATAACGTTACATGTGAGGGATAGATATGGCGCATACTGGGCTTGTGCTGACCCTTATGTCCTCCTCCCTGTAAGAGAGAAACTCCAGAAGGTGGGAGTGTTTGTGGATTATGAGGAGGGTCTGGTGTCCTTTTATGATGTGAGGGCCAGAGTTCATCTCCACTCTTTCACTGGCTGCACCTTCACTGAGAGACTCTACCCATTCTTCTGTCCCAGTTTCAATATTGGTGGTGTAAACTCTGCTCCTCTGATTATCTCTCCTGTCAATCACACAGATTAGACTAGTAATAATACATAGCAAGCAGCTATAAGACGGGGTCAAGCCCCAAAAACAATAAAATCACACTTGTGTGAAGTGAGGGGCGCTCTTATCATCATACATCACAAGGGGTTGTCTGGCAATGCTGTAGTCCCGTAACCAGAGTGAGACTCCATTCACGTGTATGGAAATGTGATTTCTTTGACGTGGCCAAAAAAAGCAGGTTAAAACTATAACCCTGTGGCAGGTTACAACTAAGCCGTGGCAGGTTAAAACTAACCCGTGGCTTCCTGTCAAGTTTAGGGTTGGGTTTAGGGTGTCGGATTCATGCATGAGCATGACTGTAGGACCAAACAAGACCATGTTGGACCTACATGGGCTTGCCCACTTCCAACCCGTGCCCAGTTAGCCCATAAGAAAACCATATGGTACCCTCAAAATCCTCCCCTCCCCCTCCCTGGTAGAAAACAGTGGAGAACCAAATTTGGAGTGACGCGCCTCTGCACTTCAGTTCAGTGTCTTGCCCAAGGACACTTCGACATGCGGACAGGAGGAGCCGGGATTCGAACCGCCGACCCAGGGATCATTGGACGACCTGCTCTACGACCTGTTCTACCTCCTGAGCGACAGCTTGGTGTTCATTTGGTTTCCATTTAGTTTTCATCAGTGAAAAAAGGTAGTCGAACATTTTTTGTCTTAATTCTAGTCGACGAAAACAACACTGTTTGAAAGCATGACCAATGACATAAAACTCCCATGCTGGGCGAAGTGCAACAATGTGCAAACACAGCAGCAAGATGCGTTAGCTGCTGTGACAGCTGGAGAAGGATGTCCAATGGAACGCAAGTCAGGCACCTTAAGGACGTCTACTGATCCACCAATCACGGCGTGTATTCCTGCATCGAGCGACCTCGGTACATAGAACATGATCTAATTGCACATTCTGACATCTGACTTTCAATTATGTACTGTATGTTCCACGTTTTCTCATGCCAATGTAGCCCTTTGAATTGAATTGAATGCAGATGAAAGGAGAAGAGAGAAGAGAAGGAGCCGAGAGAAGTGGAGAAGGAGAGAGACAGAGAGAGAGAGAGAGAGAGAGAGAGAGAGATGAATCTCTGAAAGGATGAGTAGGCAGAGAGAGAGGGAGGAGGACGAGAAAAAAAGACAGAGACCAGAAAGGAGAGGAGGAGGAGGAGGCGAGGGGACTGATGAGTCATCAGCATTGTGTGTATCAGCCTTGGTGAGCTATAGTGTGCTGTGGAGGTGGCACGCACGCACGCACACACACACACACGCACACACACACACACACACACACACACACACACACACACACACACACGCACGAACGCACGCACGCACACACACACACACACACACACACACACACACACACACACACACACACACGCGCACACGTCGTATGTCAGGATAATGGCTGAGTCGGTGAAACAGAGGCCTCAGCCTCATTAAGGAGTATAGGACGGTGGATGATAAGAAGGACAGGAGAGGAGAGATAGAGAGAGAGAGAGAGAGAGAGA
This sequence comes from Protomyctophum bolini, assembly GCF_963924005.1. Lineage (NCBI taxonomy): Eukaryota > Metazoa > Chordata > Actinopteri > Myctophiformes > Myctophidae > Protomyctophum > Protomyctophum bolini. Next base: position 8,911,737 of record NC_137870.1, read on the forward strand.
GAGAGAGAGAGAGAGAGACATGGAGGAGAGTTACAACAGTACACTATACCAGGGGTAGACAATAACCTTAGGCTTATACTACACCCCACAGGAATCTGACCAGAGGAGGACGTTACAACAAGAGTAGCCTATAGTGTATAGGCTACTCTTGTTGTAACGTCCTCTCTGGACAGATGTGTATAGTATATAGTGACTATACTACACTCCAGATGAATGGAGGAGAGGACATTACAGCAGCACACTACTGGTTTTCCACCCTTTTCATATCAAGGCCCCTTCATTTCTTAGGCATTTAATCCACGTATAACAGCTAGGGGTTCTCAACGTGAGAAATGCTTTGGCCAAGTCACTTCCTGTCTGACATGCAGGCCCTCTCTCTCTCTGTCTCTCTCTCTCTCTCTCTCTCTCTGTCTCTCTCTCTCTCTCTCTCTCCTCCCTCGCTGTTTTAATGGCGAGTTTATCTGAAGGTTGCCATGACAACATATTGGAGGATGATCCCGCTTTACAGTAGGTCAGGGGTGCACACGCACGCACGCGCGCACACACACACACACACACACACACACACACACACACACACACACACACACACACACACACACACACACACACACACACACACACACACACACACACACACACACTTATAGGTCAATTGCCTATATAGCCTATAGGCAATTGGCCTACCGGCTGAAAAGAAAATGGTTACAAAATCGTTGGATAAAAAAAAAGAAATAACAAGAATATTTGTGTCCATACATCAGTGCCCTTTACGTCTGTGTGTTGTTTCGAAAATATTGAACCAATGGAAAGTAGGCTAGTAAAAAACGCATTGGACAAAACCTCTTAACTCCACTGGACCCTCAGACTGTGTGCAACATCAAGGAATTGACAATATCTAATGTCACAACAGCAACTTTGATGAGGCAGTATTGCATCTGCATCGTTTAAGAAATATAACATTTTATTAATTTCCTTAAAAATATATATTTTTAATTTCCTGAAAAATGAACATTTTATTTTGGAGTTATGAGGTTTCCTCCGAACAGCAGAGATATATAAAAACCCACAGACTTAACCACATTCAAAAGGTTTTGAACGCAGCGGAAATAGAAGATCTACAGGCTCACAACGCGTTGCAAAAATAGCGAATTGCTCTTAAATTCTCTAATTTAATGTATGTGTAAGACGAAAATCTACACTAATAGCTGAATATAGGAAGGCATGAACAGGCGATCTCAGCGCTGTGGGCGTTCAGACTTCACAATCATTTGTGAAGAACCATAAAAATTTTGAATCATGGAGATACGAGGTTACTGTGCAAGCATGTCTGCTTCTGAAGGAAAAAAACAAATCGTAAATCAATTCTATTGCGCATCCCTCGGAGGTATGTGAACAGGACCATTATAAAAATGATCATCGCACAGCAACCGTCCTTAGTGTTTATTTAACCGCGAGAGCGTACAAATGGAACCAAACGGACCCTCGGCCAGCGGGTCGATGCGGTTCCATCCGCGGCGCACCCTCGGGAGAGACAGACCCATATTAACGGGCACTCAGGATTTTACGGCGCAGGTCAACGATGTGTGACCTTTTCTTCTGAACGCAGCGCACTCTGGTTTGTATTTTTAAACCTGTGAGCAATGGTGGAAAGTAACCCAGTACATGTACTCAAGTGCTGTTCTTCAGTAACATTTTGACGTATTTGTACTTCACGAGTATTTCCAATCTCCCAATACTCTTACTTCTACTCCACTATATCTCAGATCCAAATATTGTACTTTCACTCCACTACAATTATTTTAAAGCATTATATAGTTACTAGTTACCTTGTAGATTGTTATTATTACAACACATATAGCCTACATTAAACACATCAACCCTATAGGCCGCATATACGGGGTGCATACTTAGTTTAGACTAGTCATTGGTTAGACATGGGTTAAGGTTAGGTTTAGGTGTGCTGCCCCGAGGGAGGTTAGGTTTAGGGTGAGGGTTTGAGAGGGTGCAGGCTTTTGTTCCGACATACTATTGATCCGAAACCTCAATCCTAACCTAGCCTGAGCTAACGTGTTAAGTTTCTGGTCTATAGGGGTGGGTCGCGGCTGAGATTTGCGCACGCACTGATTGGATCTCACCGATCTGTCCGTCAGCCCTGGCCACTCCTCTCCCACCTAGTGAAGCGCTACGTCACATAATTTGGAGCGACACCCACCCGGAAGCTTTGACTCCCACTTCTAGACCAAGGCAGCCAATGCGTTCCTCCAGGCTTTCATATTTCGCGCAGACGAAATGAAAGCCTGGGTATCGAGGCTAATCCTAACCTAACCCTAACCGCAAGCACGGGAGCAGCGCATGTCGGACCATCGCTTTTTCGCATCGCATCGCATGTCCCCCCGCTTCGGATCTTCGGTGTGTCGGAAAAGCGTGCGCACCCCGTTTGAGATAGGTTGTAGTTGTAGGACTAATGACTGGTCTAACCAATGACTATAGTCTAAACCAAAAACTGTCTAAACTAAGTACTGCACCCGCATATACATTTCGGTCATTCGAACATATCCGATCTACAAGCTCACAATGTGTCGCGATTCGACGCATTGTGAGCTTATTGATGTGCCTTTTTTCATCATTGGATACGATAATCCAATCATGCACACACACACACACACACGACTCCAAACACCAATGAAATTTAAAACCTTTTTTTATTAATCTGTATTTTAAGTTTCAAACTCTACATACATTCATACAGCTCATTAACAGAGGAGCAAACATTGTGTGTGCGTGTGCGTGTGTGTGTGCGTGCGTCCCAGCTACCGACCATTTGCACACCCACATATGTAAATTATTATGTGCTAACAAAGGAGCAGTGTAATCCAGACAGACACATAATCAATGGCCGACAGACCAAGGACAGGGAGACAATGACATGACGTGTGTGTGTCGTGCCGTGCGTGTGTGTGTGTGTGTGTGTGTGTGTGGTGCGTGTGTGGTGCGTGTGTGTGTGTGTGTGTGTGTGTGTGTGTGTGTGGTGCGTGTGTGTGTGTATGTATAAATAGCCTAAGGTCCAGGGTTTTCCAGAACAGGAACAACCTCACCATCTCCACTATAAGGCAGCCGTGTACAAGGCAGTCTGCCTCTCCACACTGCTCTACAGGTCGGAAACCTGGACACCCTACCAGAGGCACATAAACAGGACTCTAGACTGAGGCTTTCCACATCTTCTGCCTCCAAAGGATCCTGGGTTTGACCTGGGCCGACAGGGTGCCTTATATTGAAATGTATGACCGGACCAACACACCCAGCATCACAGCGCTCCTTGACCAAAAAGAGGTACAAGGACCACATCAAAGCCCTCCTGAAGAAGAGTGGCTGTTGATCGCCACACCTGGAGCTCTACCTGTCACCAGGGGATCACTCGTCTTCAGGAGAAGCTCACAGTACAGCGGCGTGCACAGAGGCACCGACGTGCCTTATATAGGACCACCGACCTCCACTGGTTCCTTCCCCTATAGCTGCCCCTCCTGTGAGAAAGTCTGCGGTCTGAATAGCCACCTGGCTATGCACAGACGACAGATACAACAATAATCATGAATCCTATTTGGGGCAACGTCATCCAATGCAGTCCATGAACTTCAAGGTGCAGGCCTTCGTCAGTATTCAAAAGGTATATATTTATTGACGACGTTTCGAGCCTTGGCTCGAATCTGCTACTTCTGTAGTAACAGAAGAGTAACAGTTTTGAGGGTTTCCAGCCGACAGGGACACATATGAACCAGTAGGCAGCGCCGGTCCAGCGGAACATCAAAGCTATACATAATTAAAGTAACCTTTGAGTGTGTGTGTGTGTGTAGGCCTACGGTTAAAATTAATTACATTCTGCTGGCCAGGACATTGGGTCGGTCGGCATTCACATTCCTCTCTGCTGCAGCGTGAGTGAGGAGGAACTTTATTGTTTGCAGAGATGCTAGAGCTAGCCAGTGTCCTCGCCTGGCCCTGGATATAACAACAACAACAACAGCAACAACAGCAGGATTAACCTTGTTTTGGTTTTTCCAGACTGGTAATAACTAAAGCTGCTAAATGGGTGAGCATTCACCGTCAAATCTGCTTTAGTTCAGTTCACCTCCTACTACTACCTCACACTGGAAGAGCAGTGTGGTTCACACGTGTTTTCATGTCAAGTTAATGTATTTAACCTACATAACTTAAAAGGTATTTATTTAGCTGAGGACCGCCGTCCGAAAATAATCGGTGCCAGGGAAATGTTTCAGACGGCATAAATATTCTACTCTCTGTCTTGATACATGTGTATATATATATATATATATATATATTAGTGCTTAGTGAAATGACTGCAAAACTATTTCAAACAGTTGTCTCGATTACCAATAATATACAACAGATCTATAAGCATGTAGCCTGTATATCAACGATTGTTTTGTAAGTACAGGGTTAAGTAACTCACCCGACAAATACATTACCGGGGTAATTACGTTTTTCTTGATTGCTCGATCGGGGCGGCAGTGGGTCAGGGGTAGAGTGGCCAGTGACGCGGTCGGATTGGGAACCGCGAGGTTCCCAGTTCAATCCCAGGCTCAGCCTTAGAGTTAGTGTGGAAGTGTCCTTGAGCAAGACGCTGAACTCCTCCCTTTGATTGGTTGATGCCTTGAATGTGTATGTGTGAATGTAATGAACAATCTATGTAAAGGTGTATGAGTGTGTGTGTGTGTGTGTGTGTGTGTGTGTGTGAATGGGTGAATGTAATGAACAATCTATGTAAAGGTGTATGAATGTGTGTGTGAATGGGTGAATGTAATGAACAATCTATGTAAAGGTGTATGAATGTGTGTGTGAATGGGTGAATGTAATGCACAATCTATGTAAAGGTGTATGAATGTGTGTGTGAATGGGTGAATGTAATGCACAATCTATGTAAAGGTGTATGAATGTGTGTGTGAATGGGTGAAATGTAATGAACAATCTATGTAAAGGTGTGAATGTGTGTGTGAATGGGTGAACGTAATGAACAATCTATGTAAAGGTGTATGAATGTGTGTGTGAATGTAATGAACAATCTATGTAAAGGTGTGAATGTGTGTGTGAATGGGTGAATGTAATGCACAATGGAAAGCGCTTTTGGATAAAAAAAGCTCTATACAAATGCACCATTTACCATTTATTCAATTAACCTACATGAGCCAGATTACGTCGGTTTTCAGTTAAATGCCCAGCGCTATATGCATATCATGTGCAAATACAGATGTATGCTCCATTATATCTACAGGTGTGTACTAATCCCTGTGTGTGTGTGTGTGTGTGTGTGTGCGTGTGCGTGTGTGTGCGTGTGCGTGTGTGTGCGCGTGTGTCCTATCCACTAGTCTCTCTCTCTCTCGCTCTCGGTGTGTGTGTCCGTGTGTGTGTGTGTGTGTGCTCTAGTCGCTCTCTCTCTCTGTCCTGGCTCTCGGTGTGTGTGTGTGTGTGTGTGTGTGGGGGTGGGTGGGGGGGGGGGGGGGGGTGCGTGCTCTCATTCGCTGTCTCTCTCTCGCTCTCTCTCCTGGCTCTCTGCCAGGCAGCTCTCGTCGATGTTCTCCAGGCTGTCTGCGTGCTGGATGCTGAGCTCGGAGAGGGGGATGCTGGGTAGTGTAGTCTGTTCCGGGTAGAGCCACGGCTTCAGGCCCGGGTTGTGTCTATGTTTCCACTCGGGGTACTTCACACACGCCTTGTTGATCTTCTTCATCGCCTGACCAGAGAGAGAGAGAGAGAGAGAGAGAGAGAGAGAGAGAGAGAAATGGTTGTCAAGAGAGACATATTTTTTTTTAATCAATATGCATGTGTACTAGGGTTGGGACAGTTAATCAAATCTAATCGATTTAATCGATTTTAAGAAATAGCCACCTTGAATACAAATAATGGACTGGACATTTATGAAATAGTCTACTCCAGCATGCAGAAATTCAGACAGACCGACAGACCAGTGTCTGTGACATCGCAGCCACTTTGAAATACTCAAATATCTAAAAACACATATTAACCACATAAAAACCACAGGAGCTTGTAGATCTGCTATTTTTCAATAGCTAAAGTATAGCTAAATGCTTAAAACACCAAAAGGGGTTCCAGTTCAGATTGGTTAAACATCTGACAGCATTCGTTGTATACTCAAACGCTCTGGGAGTATTGTTCCTTTGACAACATTCAGCCCAATTATTTGACACCGACCGAAGCACAGAGGGAGGAGACGGATGTGAAGACATCAAAGGAGAGATCGATAGAACACAGACAGAGATGGAGAGCAGAAAGGGTGTTAAGGCCAAAATTTACTTGCTTTGGCATCGGCCACTGGAACATATAAATCTAAATTGCTTACTCTGTTCGGCTTTAAAGGAGAATTCCACGCTAGAAGGCTTTCTTACCTTTATTTGTAGTTGTTACGTCCCCACCAAAGAGGTCCAGGTGTTATTTTGTGCAAGAGTGCATTATTGGCTATTTCCCCTAATATAAGCCCTCAATGGGGGTTGGGTGTTTGTGCTATTTCGCTTATTTCCATCGAAATAAGTAGTAAAGTGTGACGCTTGGGATACTATTTACCTTATGAAGAGAGGATATTTACAACAAAAAAAGTTGAGCGATGGAAATAAGCGAATTAGCACGACAACCCAATGCCCAATTCAATTCATTGAGGGCTTATGGTAGGGGAAATAGTCAATAATGCACTTTTGCACAAAATAGCACCTGGACCTCTTTGGTGGGGACGTCACGTAACAACTACAAATAAAGGTAAGAAAGCCTTCTAGCATGGAATTCTCCTTTAAGGCTTTGTAAACTAAACTTGTACGAGGCAAATGGAAACAAGATAGCAGATTTATTTTGTGCTATCCCTTTTGGACTGAGTGTTTGACTGTACTCTGTTGCCGTTTATACATGCTGTCTAATGAACTATTCAATCAATCAATGAAAGATAATGACTAGATAATATTGGTATACAAAGTAATGTCTGACAGTGACGATATATATACCAGTGGTTTTCAACCAGTGGTCCTTGAGGAGGTTCCAGGTGGTCCCTATGGACCACTATGGTCCCTATGGTGGCTAAATGATGGAGAGTTGGCAAACCAAATGGACCCTTAGATCTCTCTCTCTCTTTTTGAGAGCGTAACATGAAATCAAATGGTTGCAAGAGTTAAACTATTGTTAATTATCTGCATTAGTTATTACAATTAGAGAATGTAGACGATTTTTTATTTTGATGGTACCAAGTACCAACATCAATACAGCATGGAATTGTGGACAAAATTGTATTCAACGAAAGACAAAACATTTACAATTTACAATTTAGGCATTTAGCAGACGCTCTTAATCCAGAGCGACTTACATTAAGCAATAACAAAAACATGGCATACATCACATATACTGTATACAAAGTAGTTATCATGAATCATGTATAAACTAAGAACGTAACAGTGGAGTATCTATGTAAAACTATACATACTATACTATATTATATATTATACATAAAGTGCTATGACTACATAAAATGCAATTCTAGTGCTGCCTGTGTAACAAGCTATAAGTCTGTTTAAAATACTATCTAAGTCTACATAAAGTACTATCCAAGGGGCTAGGCTAGGGCAAGTGCTACGGGCCATGGTGGAGTCTGAAGAGGTGGGTTTTCAGACTACGGCGGAAGATTGGGAGTGAGGCTGCAGTTCTGACTGTCATGGGAAGTGCATTCCATAGTTTTGGGTTTGAGAGGCTAAATCACATCAAATGGTGGCTCCGTGGCTCAAACCTCAAATGCTGAATAAATGAAATGAAAACCAAACCACTGATATAGCCTACGCAGTAACAACTAAAACGACGCAGGCACTTTCCCAGATTGAAATGTATAACAACGTAGCCCGTTCAGCTCTAAATGTGTTAATGATAAAATCCTATTAGAGGCTAAATTCGTCGCCTCCTGCTCTCTCTCAACTGGCACCAGTTGATCCGAGCACAAAGGAACCTTAGAAACACACCTGGTACACACTGGACACTGTTGCGACTGCGTTTAGATGTTGTTTCCAAGCAACTTTTTACAGGTGTCTTGAAAAGACAGCTGTCAACAAACACCCAGAGAACTATAGTGGCGAGATGGTCACGATTGGCTGGCCTCTAAGCCAATGGGCCCTAGTATACGCCCCGTTCAGACAAAAAAACAAAAAAGAAGCCTTTGCGCCGCTGAGACAAGTAGCAACCTGTAAATTACATTTAATTTCTTGCTAACCCTTCAATGATTTATTCACCAATCAACCCCATCTCTGCCAGACTACTTAATAGCTTAATTATTTTATTGCCATCTACGTACATATTCGTACCTTTATTTTGAAAAAGTCCGGCACACTCGAAGTGTTAAATGCCTTGAGAAAATGTTTGTTGTAATTCGGTGCTATATTAAAAATAAACTTGACTTGACAAGAAACAAATAAGAATTCAACACAGAGTAAGGGGCGACCACTCTGGACACTCTGTCCTGTCCAGTCTATCTGGACAGTACAGACTGTATGGAGGACAGTTATTGTACAGATTCCTGTACAATAACAATAACAGTGACATAAAATCATGTGCAACCATGGCAGCCGACAGGCAGTGTGTTGTGTTACGGGCAGTGTGTGTGTGTGAGAGAGAGAGAGAGAGAGAGAGAGAGAGAGAGAGAGAGCCTCGGACATTGGTATGGAGTGATGCCTTCATCCCTCTCCTCTCCATCCTGACATGGCTGGCCTATTTCAGCTCACACACACATGCGTGCAGGCGCACTAACACTCACACTCACACACACACACACACACACACACACACACACACACACACACACACACACACACACACAGCAGACATCATTCATTATACATGGAGCTCCATGGCGCCCCCATTCTGCTCTGCTGGGTGTGGGTGTGACCGTAATGCATGAGGCAACCTCTCTCTCTCTCTCTCTTTATAACCCAACCTCTCTCTCTCTTTATAACCCTATACAGCCTGTTCTGCTCTTTACAGCAGTGGGTTTTCATTTCAAGGTCCACAGAACCATGACGTTTAGCCTCGCAGACCAAACAACTTAAGAACATTTTGTTGTCGTAGGATTTTGTCCACAGTTTCATGCCGTCTTGATGTTTGTACCATTAGGAGAGATAACAGGCAAATGTTGATCGAAATAGAAATTCTTCCACATTCTCTCTAATTGTGTGGACTGTAATTTAAGTCATGTAATTAAGTAATTTAACTCTTGCGAGCGTAAAATGAAACCAAATGGACGCGCCCAGGTGCCCATTGTTTAGCCAAGGACCACCTGGAAGCCCCTCAAGGACCACTGGTTGTCGGGACAACGCTCCACACGTCCCAAACTCTTCTCCCTTCTGGCTCCAAAACTATGGAAGGCACTTCCCATTCCAATCAGAACTGCAGCCTCACTCCCAGTCCCAACCATCCGCCGTAGTCTGAAAACCCACCTCTTC
>NC_137870.1:8933727-8940084 GCF_963924005.1 Protomyctophum bolini
CGACTCACCCGAGTTTTCGTGTTGCACGGTATAAGACTACGTTGATTAGTATTGATTGCCATCACCTGGGAGGGTCAGTCCTGGAACTTTCTCGACTGTAAAGCCGTGTAAATGTTCAACAACACAGCCAGGCAAAAATAACACTGACAGCTATGAGGTGGCGAAAGCTTGACCTGCATAGCAACAATTGCTAAACTATTTGGATTGGCACTTCATGGACAATCACTTTTAGGGGTGGGATTTAGCGAAGGGCTTATATTATTGTAAACATGAAAATATATTATATCGATAAGAACGTGCACACAGTACAGACACATTGTTTCAACAAGTGGGTCTAGACAGATATGAAGAAAAGAGGAATGGAATGGAAATCAACCTGTTCTAACTGTCATATTTGTCAAATGTCTCCTGGCTGTCTCTGTATGTAACGGGGGAAACACACCTGTCCTCTGTGAATACACGCACACACACACAGCCAGTCCCTCCTTGAACACACATAAAATACACTCCAAGGGATTAGGCAAATAAGGGCAACTTACTCAAGTTACACACACACACACACACACACACACACACACACACACACACACACACACACAGTTATCGTACTGAGGGACGTGCTGTACTTACCCAGGAACATTCTGTTGACTTATTGCATTAATTTCCATAACCTCTCTATGCATCTCTGGCTCTCTCCAAGAGCTTTGAATGTACCACTGTGACAGATAGCGAATGGATGGCGTTCACATACACAGGCAGAACTGGAGGGCGACAACTAGAGATGCCGATAAATCTTGCCGCATCATCTCTGAATCTACGGCACGGACCATGGTTTTGATCAGAACGCCGATGTTCTGTCCTCATTTCTGACTTCCTCATGCATCTCGTTTGATCAGACTTATTATCGCTACGTAGTAATGGAAGATTCCACAGCCCGGTTTTGGGGGGAAATGGAAGGTAGGGCTTGTTTTTACACACACGCACGCACACACACACACACACACACACACACACACACACACACACACACACACACACACACACACACACACACCTTTACATAGATTGTGCATTACATTCACCCATTCACACACACATTCATGCAGCGATGCCGTTGGAAACCATGCAAGGCACCAACCTGCACATCGGGAGCAATTAGGGGTTCAGCGTCTTGCTCAAGCACACTTCGCCACCAACTGTGGGTGGAGGCCGCGGGATCGAACCGGGAACCTTGCGGTTCCATTCCAGGCCACTCTACCGCTGAGCCACTCCCTCCCACAGATATGGATGGTGCTGGGGTTGGACATGGACATGTTTTGACCCCCGGAAACTACATCAGCGACTCACCGCTCACCCCGACACATCTCTCTGTTTTTACTAACCACCGTTTCGGTGGTCACCTTATCACCTAAAACTGTAGTACGAATAGGCCTTAACAGGATTAACAGTCAGGATTTTACTGTGTGTAGGGGGAGGGGGGGAAGAAGAAAAGAGTTCTCCCTCAAAGCACCTGGAGCAGAAGTGTATATCACACACATACACGCACGCACACACACACACACACATGCACAGCAACATGCAGAAGGTAGTGTAATCTACCTGTGCCACGTCACCCATACACTGTAAAGCCCTGAGTGATATTTGAATACAAATGGACCCGAAGGGTTTCTCTTTATTTATTTATTTATTTTACAGTGCAGCTGAATAATCACCTGCCTTTCACATCCTGTTCCACACACACACACACACACACACACACACACACACACAACACAGACCACACACACACCTCCCTTAAGTAAATACCTAATGGAAGGCTAAGCTCTCTGCCTGAACCCAGGCAGGCACGTGACGTGCACACGCGCACACACACACACACACACACACACACACACACACACACACACACACACACACACACACACACACACACACACACACACACACAAAACAGAGCATGATGTTTCATAATTTGACCTGCTCATCTCATATACTTCCTGCTCTATTCACTCACTCTCTCCTGACGGGAACGGCAGCCGTGTTAAAGCGCCCGTGCACAAACCGAACACGATAATCTTTCACCCTCTTCTTCTTTACAACTTCTTTGTAAAAAAGCCTGTGATGTGACAATGAGTCGATACATCTGACTGCGTAGAGTAGACGACGTGTCTCCTGCTAGAGAAACAGGGCAGGATTTCTACACCAATGAACAGATCAGCTGATGTGCATCAAACAACCAGCCTGTCGTTCCGTGCCAGCTCAGCTGTGGCTTCAGAGAATGAGGAACCGACGGCTCGCTTTCACAGTCCGTTAAGATCCTACAGTCCCATGTGACCAAACAGGACCGTCAGCATAACGTGCAACAGGGAGAGGGGGGGGGGGGGGGGGGGGGGACAGGACAGACGAGTGGAATTAGATTTTGTCGCCGTCGGGCGTAAAACCTTGTATGTCCAAAAGGGTTAGTTTTAAACACATACACACACACACACACACTCTCGCACACGCACACACACACACACAACCTGTGTCCCCTAACATCACATTGCGACGTGTTTTGAGCTTGTAGCTGCTTGTAGATAGTAGAAGCTTGTAGATATTAACACACACAATCCGTGTCCCCTAAACATCACATCACAACGTGTTGTGAGCTTGTAGATGGGCTATTTTTTGGGCTAACTTTTCTGTGACACTGTGGTATGGCGTATGGCACTAACTGATTCCATGCAGTTACCAATTTTTCTACTTTCTCTAATTGTGTAGACTTCTTGTAAATTAAGAAAAGGACAAAAATGTGACTCTTAAGAGAGGGGTCCATTTGGTTTCATTTTACACTCAAGAGTTAAAGATCTAAGGGTCCATTTGGTTGCCAACTCTCCATCATTGAGCTGGGGGACCACCTGGAAACCCAGCAAGGACCACTGGTTGAACACCACTGTTATAGAGTGTTTGTTCCGTTAACAGGAGTCTTCTTGTCTCTCCGGCTTTTTATTAAACGGAAAACGCATTTTCAGGTTCGGGATGCCCATTGTATCCAATCAGGATAGAGAACTAAGCTGATACATTAAGCTGATAAATGGCTACTTTCTCCTAATTGGCTAAAATGTAGTCACCTACAGACAGTACCCGGAAATGTATTTTGTGTTTATTAAAGTTAATCACTTACCCTAGCTTTAATTATACTCTCATAACTGTATGTGTGTATTTTCATGTACGTATTTCTCTGTTCATTAATTAAATTGTATTGTTTTGTAGGACTATAGTATTACTATGCTACATCATGCTGCAGTGAAACGGCACTTCCCCGTTCTTCCAGTCTGTCACTCAGTCAAAGTGACAGACACAAGACAAGGCAACGTGGCAGCAGCAAAGACCAAACATTGCATCATACAGTACGTGGTGTCAGCATCTTATCTATACATGCACCATGTCTCTGTATTTCTGTAACTCCAGAACCGTTTGCCCCATTGACTTAAAATTCGACACATGCGTTCTACACCCCCCACAGAGAGTGCAGCGCATGCCCTGTGTCGAGTCGGTCGGACCCGCGGATGTCCAGAACCGCCACAAAAGACCTCTGCCCGGGCTCTGGACAGAGGCCCCTGCCCTGGCTCCATATGGTAAATGGTGCATTTATGAAGCTGGCCTGTTCTGACATCACAACAAGAACTCCTAGCCTGGGTTCCAGCCTGATTTGCTGCGTTCCGCGGACCCCTAGGTCACTTCTCAAATCAGTCTGGACAGAGGCTGGACAGAGGCCTCTGTCTGGACAGAGGCTGCCTGACACGCATTTCATAACGGCACCTGTTACGTAGCCACGTCGTTGCTGATACGTCATCAGCCAGCGCCACTCTTTCCATGCTTCTCACCGTTGACAAAAATAGCGCCGTTCGAGACGTGATAGTAAAAACCTACGGTATAAAGTAAACTATTCAGTAGTCCACTGTCAGATTCAGTAGTACAAAAACATGACGGCTGTGTGGGGAGAGTTTAGTGAATGATAAGGAGTCATCGCAGGACAACAGTGTGCATCGTTCTAAGTAGGACAGTACCTACAGTACCTGACGGACAAAGCTCTAGTTAGATCTAATTTAACGTTCAATGCAAGTTAAATTATTGTTAAACATCTTACAAGACGTCTACAATTAGACGATTAGAGAATGTAGAGGAATGTAGAGGAATTGTTAATTTGATCAACGTTTGCCTGTTATCTCTCCTAATGGTACCGACATCAATACAGCATGGCATTGTGGACAAAATGTTATCCAACGACAACACAATTTTGTTTTGGGTCCGACTCCGAGAGGCTAAATGTGCAAACTGGCAAAAAGAATGATCCTTGTGCCGTTCTTGTGTGCCACAAGAACGGCTACGCTAGTTTGCTTACATTATTCTAGGTTATGTTATGTAGGCACTTTCATTGGCATTTCAAAACCTGTGCCAGTGTTTTGGTCTGTTTATTTACACTCTCTAAAGCTGCAATCTGTAAAATGTACAACAACATAGCCCACCTGGTATTCAAACCTGCCAAACTACTCGTTCAAACAACTACTAGCATTCTATAGTGTTTTATATTGTACAGATATTCTACTGTTAGACGGTGGTCAGGTTCTTAATTAGCTTAAGTATGATCCTTGATGACTATTTCTATGTATTTTGATGTATTACCAATGCCATGTGTCGTTCTTGCTTACTTGCTTAAATTGTAATTTGATTCATTGTACCTGTACCAACCACTCAGGCAAGGCAAGGGAGGGGGGGGATATGAGCTCCAGGCAGTAGCCTACTAGCTTACTCTGACACCAGGGTAGGGGGGGGGGGATATGAGCTCCAGGCAGTACTAGCCTACTAGCTTACTCTGACAGCAGGGTCTCAAGGTGTCAACGGAAGAGACCCCCACTATAAACAGCTATAGTGTAGATTCTGTCTGAACACAAACATTAAATGCCATTGACAATGAATGGAGAATTTACGTCATATGTGTCTGAGCAAATGGGCTGCAGGGTACGTATGTCGACGCTGCCGATCATATGGTGCGTCTCCATGAAGAGGTCTAGTTCCTTACTTTGATCTTGTGGATGGACTTCTCCTCGTCCATGCTCTGTGTCCAGACCGTGATGCCGGACTTGTTGTAGGTCAGCGTCCATCCCTCCTCGCACAGACACTCCGCCTTGAAGCTGGCGAACGCCCGGTCGTCCGGGATAGTCACGCCGTCCGTCACGGACATATGGATCTGGAGATCTGTGGGGGAAAAAGCGGTGGAAAGTTCCCATGGATTAAAGTTCTCCCGGTCGGTCGCCACGCGCCACGCGACTGATTTCACCTCTTTTGGATTCCATAGAGCGTCGCAGTCCCGCCCCCCCTTTCAGTCCCGCCCGCTTTCATGACGACAAGCGGCCCGGAAGAGAATTTCCCCATTCATTTTCCCGATAGACGTTTCATAAAGTATTTATTTAAACTAAAGATCTATAAGCCTCGGACAAAGCCAAATCACTGGCTTTGTCCGAGGCTTACAGGTCGTTGAATAAATACTCTCTGAAACGTCTATGGGAAAAATGAATGGCACATTTCTAGGGATGTCCTGATACAATTTTTTCACTTCCGATAGCGATAGCGAATACCAGTGCCGTGATCTTGTGTTGTGTTTATAGCAGACTCCTCACTCACTCCTTCCTTACTTTAGCTTTGTAGCCTAGCATATATAGTATACTATTTTCTATTGATACTTTTACTTAAAAGTAAAACATTTGAGTAGGCTACTGTTTCCACCACTGATGAATGGATGATTGATTGATTGATTGATTGTTTTATTCCACAGAATGGGTAGCCTATACATTTCAAAACCAAAACTGCTACTTTGTGGACGAACCAGGATCAGAATTAGCACCAAGACTTGTTTACAACAAGGTCCACCTTTTTCAATTCATCAGAACATTTAAAGATTAATCATAATCATAATAAAGAAAGTTTATTTTTTTTAAATTATTTTACAGGGGCCAGTTCAATTAAAACTCACCAAACGGATGGATGAATGGATGGATGGATGGATGGATGGGTGGATGGATGGATGGATGGAGGGATGCAGACTGGATTCAAGCACCCAGTGCTGTCTGTCTGTCGGCCAGCCGGAGTCAGATCAGTAGTCCAGTCTTTCTCTTGTCGTCCTTTACAATCTTGGCTGTTTCAGTTCCTTCCAGCTGGAGCTGCTCGGTCAGTGCAGGCCAGGGGACGAATAACTTATCTCACTCCTAATTTAATTTTCCTATTTTTTGCATTGAAGAAGAAGAACAAGAAGAAGAAAAAGAAGAAGCCTTTTGTGAAAACCAACCAACCGACCCGGGTCGAGCGAGGAGCCGCGTC
>NC_137870.1:8940284-9023580 GCF_963924005.1 Protomyctophum bolini
CCTTTTTGTGTGGGGGGTGATTATTTTACATTTTCTACTCCACATTTTCTACTCCACTACATCTCAGAGGCAAATAGGCTATTGCACATTATTTATATTTATATTTGGCAACTTTATAGCTGCTACTACTACTACTGATAATAGTTACTTTGTGGATTTGGATTATTATTATTATTATTATTATTATTATTATTAGGCTATTGCAAAAACATTCATTGGAATGAAAATAGCAAATGTACAAATTAGTTTCTTGTTCAGTGCTCAGAGATCCGGTTTAGAGCCCCGCCCACTGTAACCGCTAAATGTCACCATACACACATACATGCGGTTTCCGTATCCGTTCCGTTTCAGACCGGATGTCAATCCCACTCTTTCTTATACCTCGGGCATTTTTCAGACAAAATATACTGAATGAAAGTGGAACATAGATGACATCTGCTGGGGACATGCGTGTATTGCAGTCAAACTCATGTGACGCAGCATGCTGCTGCATAATGTTTGAATTTCAGTTTGACTGAACTAAAACGTGAAATGGCAACAACTAAATATTGATACAAGCTCAAAAGATTTGCAGTACGAATATAAAGAAAAAAGAGAAACGATCCGGGCACTCAAGGTTAAAATGAGGAGGATAGCCTTTATTAAATTAAAAAGGCAACTGCCAACATGTTTCGACCTAACAGGGCAAGAAAGAATATGTTAATATAGCCATGGAAATAAATATAGGGTGCTTAGGAAAATAAATTGCTCAGGAAATAATGGTATAGTTCCCTATAGGTCGATCGCTTTCAATCAATTTAGGGCTTATAGGCCAATCTCAATTGTACCTGTTTTAATTGAAATATGTTATTTTATTCATGAATCATATTCATATTTATTCATTTATAATTTGTAATCTCGGCACCGCTGCAAAAGAGGGTCCCAGCTCTCGGTGTGTTATCCAAGAACTAAATAAAAGGTTGAAAAGAAATTAAATGAAAGTGTGTGTACGTCAGAGGTTCCCAAAGTGGGGTCCGGGGACCCCAGGGGTCCTTCAGGGAGTTCCAGGGGGTCCACCCAGCTATGATGGATAATTAGGAACCAAAATGGACCCCTGGATCTGTAACTGAGTGACGGCTCCATTTGGTTCCATTTGTACACTCTCAGAGTAAAACTAACAGTGATTACAATATAAATTGGGGGTCCCAGAGATAGAAATGCCATTAAATGGGGATCCGTGTAGCCCTAATGCACATCAAACTGGGGGTCCTTGAAATTAAACGGGATGAGAATCACTGCTAGAGCCGTAAAAATCTTCTCTTATGGGGGTCCCTGCAGGCATATCTTTTCAAATGGAGGTCAATTTGGGGATCCTTGACGTGACAATTAACCTGGACAATAAGTGGGTCTTCCAGTATTATGATGCTCAGTGACATTATAGAAGATATAGCTTTGTTTTAGCCTGGTGAAACCACTCCCCCTGCTGGACAACATTTGCATTCAGGAGGAGGGAACTGGTGAACTCAATACGCCGCAATCTGAGTCAGGTCAGGTTATAGCTTTGTTTCCCTGCCCAATTATTTTTTCTACAGTTGTTCAGTGACCGGGTTTAGTGATTTTGGGACCAGTGAAAAAATATATGGAATATTGTTAAATAATAATACCCACATTTGTCACTGATTTGTTTTCACCCCCATGATAGCCATTTTAATTTCTTTCCTTTTTTGTGGAATTTCATGTTGAAATATTATATAAGAGTATACCGGTACCTCAAATGTCCATGTATTGCTGTACGTTCCACACCACCGCAGGGAGTGCAGTGCCTGGTGTTGAGTCTGTCGGATACATGCACCGTTGTCCAGAACCAGCACAAAAGCCTCTGCCCGTGCTCTGGACCTGATCACCCATATATACAATATCTCCACATATATGGGACTGTTCTGATATCACATGATGTTCTGACATCTGCATAGACTCCATATTTGGGCATGCCTGACAAAGAACTCCATATATGCAGGGCATAAAAGCGACACAGACATAATAACATGCATGTGCAACTTGCAACAAAATATAAGGTAAAAGGTAAAATATACCTGGGTTTTGGGATGGTTTGACAAAAGTGTTCTAGGGTTAAAGACATACGAAACACAACGTTTCCACACAGGGTCAAACAGTTGAGCTACAGAGGATATAAAGAGGCAAGATAAGCAATAATACACGCACGCAAACACACACACACACACACACACACACACACACACACACACACACACACACGCACACGCACGCGCAAACGCACGCACGCACACACACACACACACACACACACACACACACACACACACACACACACACACACACACACACACACACACACACACACACACACACACACACACACACACACACACACACACACACACACTCAATCCCTTATCCCTAATATCCCTTTTAAATAGTATAAAATGGCAAAATGAGTTTAGTCTCTCTCTCTCTCACCTGATGTCAGAGCTATCACAGCACAGAGAAGCAGAGTCACATGCAGCAGCCTCTTGGAGACAATGGAGATGATATAACAACTATAGAGAGGCAGAGGAGAGAAGACGTGTCAAACAGTAGAATGATCTGTGTTGTCAACCTTGCTGTGTTTAAGAGAAACCAATGCTCTTAGCCTAGGCAGGCTACAATGGCAAGTTCAATGGATTGTTCAAAGACTGAGCTTTGTTAATTATAGCCCCCTTTCCACAGTGATGCTTTGCCAAAGAAAGAAGTAATGGTGGTGAACAAACAATCCGCTTCATAGTGCCTGCAGGCCCACCCATCCACCATTGCCCACCCATCCAACCAACGTCACGCCATGCGTCGTTGGTTGCTTGGTCACGCGTGTCACACAAGTTACACAACCATATATGTAGAGGTGACATAACGTGGTCCATACAAGGTCACTTCACAGCAGTCCACGTGTCAGAGACGAGTAGAGGACATATACGAGGACAAGCGACACGCCAAATCACCCGTGCTGCAGGTCACAAATCACCCGTACTGCGGGTTTCAAATCTCTGCGATGATCAGAATCACATTCTAGCCAATCACAATTGGCGTCCTCAATTTTCTTTCTTCACTTTTTATCCTCAATATTTACGTACATTGCTCAGCCAATCAAATCATCGCTATGGGCTACACACAAACTCAGGCATAGCGCCCCTCAAAAAGTACTACATGACATACACATATTATATGACATCATCAATTCATTTTACTTATTCAATTGCTTATCATCCTATTTAGCTGACGCCTTTCAGAGCCAAGCCGTCAATAGAGGATGTGAACGTCGCTCAGCCACTTGCCTGTGTTGAAACCTTCATGCCCATATATGGAGTCATGAATCATCAGACACATCACAGACGACTGGCGTCACAGACTGGCCGCATGAAGATGAGATCCAATTTACCTCATGCAAACCATGCATGGCAACTAGCCGCAATTTGCCATTGACAGCCCATACATCCAAACAGAAAATTCCTATCTTATTGTATTAAAAGATGTCAAACTCATCAACATTGCAGTTGTATGAAAAGCTTTGTTTGTTTGTTTGTTTGTTTCATAAAGATATATGTTATAACTTATGAGCTACTTTCTGTCAATAAATTCTTTGTAGGTGATATCTTTCTAAGTTTTGGAGTTTGGAAGCGCTCACTTTCAGTAAAGCAATGACCTGCTGCTTCCTGCATTATGTGCAAATTCAAAACAGGTGGTACACAGGGCCGTTGAGAACTGAGTGGTGCAACTCCCCTCTCCCCTCGCTAAGTTCATACTGTCTTTGGGCATGGCTTACGTCATAGTGACATCATAGTTATTATGTGAGTTTCGAGCCCATGGTTAGCTTAAAACCTCACGAATGGGGCCAGCATCTACAGAGTGAAGCAAAAGAAAAAGCAATGGTGCAAAACCTTGACAAGGAGGCGTACTACCGCCGGATCAAGCGTCTGTACAGCAACTGGACGAAAGGAGAGGATTTTGCCAAAGTGGGAGCTATCGCGGTTTCCGTCGGAGCGCCGGACGACACCATCGTGTACGCCAAATCCACAGCTCTACAGACATGGCTGTTTGGCTTCGAGTTGACGGACACCGTCATGGTTTTCTGTCGAGCAAAAATCATCTTCCTGGCCAGTAAAAAGAAGGTGGAGTTCCTGAAGCAGGTGGCCGCCGCAGAGGACAACGAGAACGCCAACGGAGTTCCGGCCGTCACACTGCTCACCAGGGAAAAGAACGGGAGCAACGAGGCCAACTTCCACCAAATGATCGAGGCCATCAGAGACAGCGCGGATGGGAGGACGGTGGGCGTCTTCAGCAAGGACAAGTCCCCCGGGGAGTTCACCAGGAGCTGGAATGACACCATCGCCGCAGAGGGACTGCAGACCGTGGACGTCAGCGCGGTAGTGGCCTACACCATGGCAGTGAAGGAGGACGGCGAGCTGACGCTGATGAGAAAAGCCGCAGCGATCACCAGCGACGTCTACTCCAAGTTCTTCAAGGAGCGAGCGATGGAGATTGTGGATAAAGACGAGGAGGTGTGTCACAGTAAGCTGGCGGAGTATGTGGAGAAGGCCATAGAGGAAAGTAAGTACCTGGGAGGTGCAGACCCGTCCCTGGTGAAGATGTGCTATGCACCAATCATCCAGAGTGGAGGGAACTACAGTCTGAAGTTCAACATTGTCAGCGATGAGAACCACATGCACTACTTTGGAGCCATCACGTGTGCCATGGGCGTGCGCTACCAGTCCTACTGTTCCAACCTGGTGCGTACGCTGATGGTGGACCCCACGCAAGGAATGCAGAACAACTACAATTTCCTGCTGCAGGTAGAGGAGAAACTCCTGATGGAACTCAGACACGGGGTGAAGTTTTGCGACGCTTACAACACCGTCCTAGAGTACGTTGAGAAAGAGAGGTCGGACCTCGTGCCCAAGCTTACCAAAAAACTCGGTTTTTCCACTGGAATAGAGTTCAGGGAGTCCTCCTTGATACTGAATGGCAAAAACCAGTACCGACTAAAGACAGGAATGGTGCTGAGCGTCTGTTTGGGATTTGAGGACCTGAGGGACAAAGAGGGGAATACATATGCCTTGTTTATCGGCGACACGGTGAAGATCAACAGGGAGGAGACGGCCACGGTGCTGACGCAAGCGAAGAAGAAGATCAAGAACGTGGCCATCTTTCACAAGGACGACGACGAGGAAAACGAAAGCGAAGACGACGAGGACGCGGATGCCGAGGCACTGCCAACGCGCAGCAGAACACGCCGCCGCGCCGCCCTGCTGACCGATGACGGTCGCGCGGCGAGCGAGATGATGTCCAACGATCAGAAGAGGCGGGCCCACCAGAAGGAGCTGGCCACTCGGGTGAACGAGGAAGCCAAGCGGCGTCTGACGGAGCAGAAGGGAGGAGAGCTGCCGCCGGCGCAGAAGGTCAGGAAGTCCGACGTGTCGTACGGGAGTGTGTCCGAAGTGCCCCGAGGAGAGCGGGACATCCGGGACATGAAGATCTTCGTCGACAAGAAGTCCGAGACGGTCATCGTGCCCATCTTCGGCGTCGCCACGCCTTTCCACATCACCACCGTCAAGAGCATCAGCGCGTCGGTGGAGGGAGACTTCACGTACCTGAGGGTGAACTTCTACGTTCCCGGCAACGGCCTGGGCCGGCGCGAGGGCGGCGGCGTCTTCCCGGACCCCGGCGCCACCTTCGTCAAACAGCTCACGTACCGCGCGTCCAACCTGAAGAAGGCAGACTCGTCGGTCCCCTCTGCCAACCTGCAGAACGCCTGCCGCCTCATCAACGAGGTGCAGAAGCGCTACAAGGCGCGTGAGGCCGAGGAGGAGGAGAAGGAGGGTGTGGTCACGCAGGACTCGCTCGTTGTCAGCCTGAACCGCAGCAACCCCAAGCTCAAGGACCTCTACATCCGGCCCAACATCGCCCCCAAGAGGATGCAGGGCTCGCTGGAGGCGCACGCCAACGGCTTCCGCTTCACGTCGGTGCGCGGCGACAAGGTGGACATCCTCTACGCCAACGTCAAGCATGCCGTCTTCCAGCCCTGCGATGGCGAGATGATCATCATACTGCACTTCCACCTCCGGGACGGAATCATGTTCGGCAAGAAGCGGCACACGGACGTGCAGTTCTACACGGAGGTGGGCGAGATCACCACGGATCTGGGCAAGCACCAGCACATGCAGGACCGCGGTGGCGACGACCGCGACGCACTCTACGCCGAACAGATGGAGCGTGACATGAAGCAGAAGGTCAAGTCCGTCTTCGGTAACTTCATCGAGAAGGTCCAGGCGCTGACCAAGGACGAGCTGGAGTTCGAGGTGCCCTTCAGAGACCTGGGCTTCCAGGGCGTCACCTTCAAGAGCACCGCCCTCCTGCAGCCCACGTCCAGCACGTTGGTCAACGTTACCGAGTGGCCGCCGTTTGTGGTGGCCCTGGACGAGTTGGAGCTGGTCCACTTTGAGCGAGTGCAGTTCAACCTGAAGACCTTTGACGTGGTCCTTGTGTACAAGGATTACAACAGGAAGGTCACCATGATTAACGCTGTGCCTGTCAACTCTCTGGACCCGATCAAAGAGTGGCTCAACTCCTGTGACATCAAGTACACTGAAGGAATCCAGTCTCTGAACTGGACCAAGATAATGAAGACCATCGTCGATGATCCCGAGGGCTTCTTTGAGCTGGGCGGCTGGTCCTTCTTGGACCAGGAGAACGAGGAGAGCGGAGCAGAGGAGTCAGAGGAGGACGATACGTTTGACGAGGACGAAGAGGAGGAGTCCAGCGAAGACTACGAATCGGAGACAACAGAGGACTCCGCGGAGTCCGATTCTGATTCTCTGAGCAGCGATGAGGAGAGAGGTAAAGACTGGGACGAACTGGAGGAGGAAGCCAGGGAGGCGGACAGAGAGAATGGCTATGAGGAACACGAGGAGAGCAGCAGGAAGAGAAGGCTTCGAGGCATGTCCCAGCCTCCGTCCAGCACGAAGAAACTAAGGCAGTAAATGTGTCTGTCTCTCGTACCGATCAGTGAGGGATGTTCAAGCACTGTCCCAGACCCCCATCCAGCAAGAAGAAACTCTTACCCATCAGTGCCACGTCTCTCCTACATGCTGGCATGAAGTCAAGGAAGTATAAGTCAGTAAGTATAGCTTTGGAAAAAAAAGGCTACACCAAGATTTCATGTGGCCCATGGGGTCAGGGGGACTAGCTCCTGTTTCTGTAGCATGAGGCGGCTTCATGTGTACAAGTATAGATTCCCTGACCATGATGTAGAAGTACATCCCTTGACATGTCAAAACACGCTGGTTTCCAAGGAAGTACCGCAATGCATTATTTTTTAATATAAATTGTTGGAATATTACACTTTCAGTCAATGCTGTCTCACAAAAAAAAGTCATATTTTGACCATCTCAAGTCCACTTGAGATGGCGCGCCTCTCATGTAACGTTTTAACCGTTTTTTCGGACGGATCGTAAAGAAAAATCTACTGTAAGAGAACTGGACTGGACTTCCACCCTGAAAAGTTAACGGTTGCTAAGTCACAATATGACATACACACACAATATGACTGCAGAACCCAACACTGCACAAAAAACATAAAATATGGTTATGACAGGAAACTCCAGATAAACTTACCAACAAACTCAGGTAAAGTCCCGTAATGTACCCGTGTATATTAGTGTATATTACACAATTATGCCTGCTAAACTAAACTATAGCCTGTCTTGTTTATTGAGGGTCGCTAGCCCCTCCTATATACAGGTTTAATGTTAGATTTTCCTTAAACAAACGTTAAAAACGCCATTGACATGGACAGACATTGTTTTGTCCATGTTTGTTTTGTCTGATATTTACGTCACAAAAGATATATATATATAGCGCCTCTCACTTCACACGGGTGTGATTTTTAATATCCTGATGAGGGTCTGCGTTGTCGTCGTACAGTTCCTGTGTTAACTGCTCTGTGTGTTAACACACACACACTATAAGCTGGACATACTGTAGGAGGGGTTAGTTCCCCTCAACAATTAATTTGGCTGGCTATTTTGCAATGCAATTACAAAACTGTATTTAATTCATGTTAAAATATAATAAACTACATTTCTGGTGCCTTTAGCACCATGTGTCTTGTCAATAAAATGTGTGTTTAGTGCAAGTTATTTGTCAAAAACACATTCATGATTAATCGTTAATGAGGGAAAAGTATAGATTAAACATTAAAAATCACACCCGTGTGAAGTGAGTGTCGCTCTTATCATCGTACATCATCATGCATCATCTCATTTACTGGCCAATCAGAATGCCTGTTGCCACAAATGTATGTCATATTTGGAGGACATTTTGACCTAATTGCTGGCCTAATTTTGTGGGGACAAAAGCTGTATATATAGGAGGCGCCCCTCAAGAAAATGTTTTGAGGGGCGCTACCCCCTCCTACGCCCAGCTTTGTGTGTTTGTGTGAACACAAACATTGGCTGATGATTGATATAGGAGCGCTGATCACTTCACACAAGTGTGATGTTCATGGGGCGCTAGCAGCTTTTGTCCCCGGACCCCACACGTCTCAAGATTTGCCATTGACAATGAACGGATAAATTAGGCCATAATTCCGCTAAATATGACGTCAATTTAATCCTAACATTAAACTCCATTGACATTGAAGGTAAAATGTACACCATATGTAAACGAGCAAATCAGCCAACCAATCACAGCCAGGCAACAGGCAACACCTATACGGTTCTGCATCAATGTAAACATATGCGTTGTGAACTTGTGAGCCCACGTGAGCCATGATGTCACAAGTTTTGCGGATTCAATTACAAATTGAATTAATTTGGAAGTTTTATTGAAATGTATTATTTGTATACTAAATACTATATAGCGTCTATTCTATTCTATACTTTGGAGTCCTGCTGTTGCCACCCATGACATGTATGACGTATGCTTCCATATGTGTATACACTGATTGGGTCCATCGGCCGTTTTTAGTTGGACACGATATTATAACCGAGATTGATTCCAGACAAGCCTTTAATTAATTAAGCACAGTGACTTGGTGCTACGTAGGTACAAAGGTGAGTAACTGGTTGCCTCAAATAAAACCAAAACATAGCTTCAGCCTTCAGCTCTATATGCCATCTCTCGTCGTCAAGATGACGTTGAGCATATCGTCACGCCGTCGATGAATTCGCTCCATATAAAGCAGATCGTAGAGTTACGGGGTGGAAGTTCAAAGGAAGCATAACCGTGAGAGCTGTTACTCGTACCGGCCCGACATTCCAAGTGTGCGCACACAGTGCGAGCAGGACGTACTTTACTCCCCATCGTCTCAGAGATGGATAACAGGGACGACCTGGTTCACAAGGCCAAGCTGGCCGACCAGGCCCAGCGCTACGACGACATGGTGGCCGCCATGAAGGCGGTGACAGAGCAGGGCCAGGAGCTGAGCAACGAGGAGCGCAACCTGCTCTCCGTCGCCTACAAGAACGTGGTGGGCGCGCGGCGCGCCGCCTGGCGCGTCGTCTCCAGCATCGAGCAGAAGGCCGCCGATTCGGGCGGCGAGGGCGGCGGGGAGAGGAAGCCGCAGATGGTCCGCGAGTACCGGGAGAAGATCGAGGCGGAGCTGCGGCGCATCTGCGACGACGTGCTGCGCCTGCTCGACGCGTTCCTCATCGCCAACGCCGCGCTGCCCGAGAGCAAGGTGTTCTACCTCAAGATGAAGGGCGACTACTACCGCTACCTGTCGGAGGTGGCCCAGGGCGACGCCAAGAAGAGCACGGTGGAGAGCTCGCAGAGCGCCTACCAGGAGGCCTTCGGCATCAGCCAGAAGGACATGCAGCCGACGCACCCCATACGGCTGGGCCTGGCGCTCAACTTCTCCGTGTTCTACTACGAGATACTCAACGCGCCCGAGAAGGCCACCAAACTGGCCAGGACGGCGTTCGACGAGGCGATCGCCGAGCTCGACAACAACAACCTGAACGCGGACACCTACAAGGACAGCGCTCTCATCATGCAGCTGCTGAGAGACAACCTGAGCCTGTGGACGCCGGAGAACCTGCAGGGCGAAGAGGCCGCCAGCGGCCGCCCGGAGTCGGAGAGCGGGAAGACGTTTCAATAGGCCTCGGTTTTTTATGACTTCCAGCGAGGGCACTGTCTGAGCTATGGGATGTTGTGTTTGAGAGAATGGATCTGATTCGCTGATGTGCTATAGCCCTAGTGGTCTTCTACTGGTCCATGCCCTGCCTCTCTTACTGTGACATCAGAGGGGGAGGGCTGTCTTACTGAGACAACACGTAGTCCAGGAAGTAAGTGAGCCCAGTGTCCATGACATCATGGGCCCGGGGGCGTCAGACAAGAATGCTAAATCTTCTAAACGTCATTAACATATATTTTTTGCAAAAAATGTCCCTTTAAGAAGACCATCAATCAGACCGAATCAGAAAATCTGTTTTCTGTTCCATGACACGACTCGACATAATAGAAAAATCACACTCGCGTGAAGTCATACATCATAATTCATCATCACATTCCGGCCAATCACAATTGGTGTCCTCACTTTTCTGTCCTCACGTTTTATCCTCAATTCTGAGGTACACACGGAAAGCTGGCTATAGGCCGTGCTCAGCCAATCAAATCATGGCTACGGGGTAAACACATTGCTCAGCCAATCAAATCACGGCTATGGGGTAAACACATTGCTCAGCCAATCAAATCATCTCCATGGGGTAAACACAAACACACAGCTAGGCACAGGGTGAGGGACCATCAGAGTCTGTTTTCTAAATGTCCCATGACTAGTAAACATGATATTTGACTCTACATAATGTACAAAAACACTGCAGATGATGGACCACCAGACAAGAATGCCAAAGAAAGCGTGTAGGGGAAGAAATAATCAAATGTAATCCAAGGGCCATACAGTAAAAAAAAAACAGTCTGTTTTCACATATCCCATGACACGACTAGCAATCCTTATATTTGATTCTGCATGTGTTTCCTGTCAAATAAAACTGAAAAAGGAAAAGACAAAACAGGTGTTTCACGGGCCGGTGCCCAGCTAGTTATTGCCCTGTGCTGTGGACAAAAAGATTGTATAGGGGGTGGGACATAACATTTCTATAACATGGTGTTTAAAGGTGGTCTTTTTTTTGTTAGAATACGTTTTAAATAGCACTATATTCTCAGTAATTATCGCTATATAGAGTAATAAAATAAACTATATACAAAAGAGCACTTCCCGGGGTGCTCTTTCTTTGTCAGGCTGGGTGGGGGGGGGGGCTATACCCAGGACTGTGTATCTGCTGTTTGTCTTTGTCCATCCCGGCCATAACTTTGAAGCCAATTAATTTAGCAAACTATACCAGTAAGACGCGCAAACGCGGGAAGCGAACGCAGCTCGTACATATTTGGGTTTTTTAAGATTTTAAGTTTTTAACTTAGCCATATAACCATATAAGGAGTCCCCAAAGCACCTATACGTCCAAATATGGAGTGTGTTGCATCACTCACAAACAAATCACTCAGCTCCATATATGGGCACAAAAGCGGGACAGACAGACACACACACACACACACACACACACACACACACACACACGATCTGCTAGGTCTCATAGTAAGATCACTCAGCTCCATAGGGCACAAAAGCGGGACAGACACACACACACACACACACACACACACACACACACACACACACACACACACACACACACACACACACACACACACACACAGACATGATCTGCTAGGTCTCATAGTAAGTGCTCACTGCGGTCGCAACAATATCAAAACCCTGTCTGACAGTCATTGTTACATGACTATGTGGTGCACCCTTTTTTGGCTCTGTGTTGTGTAGAATAGAGACCCTTCAATTTGTATTTAACCCATTCTGACCTGAGATCAGATTCATACGAGGTTTCCACTGGACACACACTGGTCTGATGAACCCATTCTGACCTGAGATCAGATTCTAGAAAAATGTCAGTCGTTCTTCGATTTTTCAAAAATAGCAGACCTACAAGCTCGTATCGCGCCACTCGGTGGCGCGATATGAGCTTGTAGATCTGCTATTTTTCAATAGGTAAAGCATAACATGATGCTAACACCAAAATGGGTGCCCGGTCAGAATGGGTTAAAACGTGGGGCAGATTGTGAGTTTTTTTTGTGTGAGAATCTGTAAAAATAAAACAGGTTTTTTGAGGGGCGATAGCCTCTCCTATGTCCAGCTTTTCGTGTATGTGCTAACGCAAACAGTAAATCCCATTGACCCCATTAGCAGCACCAGCAGCAAGCCATGCTGTTGAAGGAAGAGGGTTCCACAGGCAGGGGGAGCTGTCACTAAAGGGCCTTGCAAACGGGGAGCGTTTGCAAGGCGCCTATAGTTCATTTTCAATGAGACCTGCGTTTTTGCTCGGAGCAGTCGCAGTGCGACAACGCAAGCGTATTTACGTGAGCACGGTCCCGCAAATTTGTTGCGCGCGTGCTCGTTACGTGCACACGCCCGCGACTCACCAGACCTGGATTCGGTTTCGCTTTTTTTCCCCCCTCTTCAACAGACCTGGAGGAGACCTGTGTCCATCCAGGCAACAACGCCTGCGTTGTTGCCTGGATGGACACGATGGACTGGATGGACACGACCACTTCCCAAAGGGCGAGTTCTGCAACCATGTCAGGCGGCCTGGGTCAAGTCCATAGACTTGGCAACCATGTCAGGCGGCCTGGGTAAAGTCCATAGACTTGGCCTGGGTCAAATCCTCCCTTCCCAGTGGCTCGGTGGAGATGGAAATCCTCCCTTCCCAGTGGCTCGGTGGAGATGAAATCCTCCCTTCCCAGTGGCTCGGTGGAGATGAAATCCTCCCTTCCCAGTGGCTCGGTGGAGATGAAATCCTTCCTTCCCAGTGGCTCGGTGGAGATGAAATCCTCCCTTCCCAGTGGCTCGGTGGAGATGAAATCCTCCCTTCCCAGTGGCTCGGTGGAGATGAAATCCTCCCTTCCCAGTGGCTCGGTGGAGATGAAATCCTCCCTTCCCAGTGGCTCGGTGGAGATGAAATCCTCCCTTCCCAGTGGCTCGGTGGAGATGAAATCCTCCCTTCCCAGTGACTCAGTGGAGATGAAATCCTCCCTTCCCAGTGGCTCGGTGGAGATGAAATCCTCCCTTCCCAGTGGCTCGGTGGAGATGGAAATCCTCCCTTCCCAGTGGCTCGGTGGAGATGAAATCCTCCCATCCCAGTGGCTCGGTGGAGATGAAATCCTCCCTTCCCAGTGGCTCGGTGGAGATGAAATCCTCCCTTCCCAGTGGCTCGGTGGAGATTAAATCCTCCCTTCCCAGTGGCTCGGTGGAGATTAAATCCTCCCTTCCCAGTGGCTCGGTGGATATGGAAATCCTCCCTTCTCAGTGGCTCGGTGGAGATGGAAATCCTCCCTTCCCAGTGGCTCGGTGGAGATGGAAATCCTCCCTTCCCAGTGGCTCGGTGGAGATGAAATCCTCCCATCCCAGTGGCTCGGTGGAGATGAAATCCTCCCTTCCCAGTGGCTCGGTGGAGATGAAATCCTCCCATCCCAGTGGCTCGGTGGAGATGAAATCCTCCCTTCCCAGTGGCTCGGTGGAGATGCGAAAGGCGAAAGCCCCCATCTATGTTTGTTCATGTTTGTGTTGAACCAGGAAATGGCTGTTGCGTCACTCGTTGACCAGGTTGGTTGCTATGGTTGCACGTGTCACAACGTGTCGTGGAGATGACGCTGCTGATTCTATCCTTTAAAGGGCAACTCGAGCCACTGAGGTCAGAGTTTTGTGCCGTTTTGGTCGAGGTTAAACAGATTAAATACGCCCTTGTTACGCAGGCACTCATGTTCAACCCAGACAATTGTCCTCCTTCACGCCGGTCAGAAACCGGATCGGCCTCGGCCTCGACAGTCAACGATGACCCCAGGGGCTCAGCCGTGGACGGCAGGAGAGGGTCCAATCGCGATAGAGGAGAGAAGGAGGCCATCGTCGTCCCGCACGTAAAAGCCAAGAAGACGCGCGGCCGCGTAAAGATCGAAATGAAGTTCATCAAGAACAAGTTGAGGCGATGCACGACCTTCAGCAAGAGGAAAACGGGCATCATGAAGAAGGCCAAAGAGCTCGCCACGCTGACGGGAACCCAGATCCTCCTGCTGGTGACCAGCGAGACGGGACACGTCTACAGCAACGCCACTTACAAGCTGCGGCCCATCCTCGAGAGCGACAAGGGCAAGTCCCTGATCCGAACATGCCTCGGCTCCCCCGACCCGCCGCCGCACTACGACCCATCCGCAGACCCGCGCATAAGCGTCGCGGGCTACGAGGAGCCAGCCCTGTCCGGCGGACAGCAGCAGCCGGCGGCCGCGTCTGGGTCGGAAGGCCAGCAGGGGCACGCTAAGGACGACATGCAGCTGACTTTCAACGATGGCGGTCTGCCGGGCGCCGCCAGCAACGTCCAGTCCGTGTCACCCACGACAGCCCCCTCCGGCGTACAATCGTTCCCCATCAACTACATGCAGCCTGTGATGGCAGGAAGCAACTATACTACCCAGCAGTACGCTATCATGCCGGACTTTTATAACACGTGGTATAGTCCGCCCAGCAGAGGGCAGCAGTACAGGGCTGGCGCTGACTGGCCGTTTGCCTTTTCCCAGCCACCCTCTCATCACATGCAGCTGACCCACACACAGGCCCAGCAGGAGGGCTTTCTCACTACCGCTCCACCAGGCTCCGTTCAGAACCAGGAGGATCCGATGGGGAGTGGGCCGCAGCAGAGTGGAAGCAGCCGCAATCTGACAGAGCTACAGGCAGCCAATGTGGACGCGGCGCATTATGCTAACATTTACAACGCCAGTTCAATGGTCTAAAACGGTGGACCCCCCGGGCCCAAACCACTGGGCCTCGTACCATTGGCTACTGGTCAGGGCCCAAACCACTGGGCCTCGTACCATTGGCTACTGGTCAGCGATGCCGGTCCACGTGGCAAGAGAGGTTGTTTGTTGTTGCGCAGTCGGGTTTCACAACTCGGGTTAACAGGTTACACCTGGATCTGAAATTAAGCACCGTGTCATCCAAAATGTCACCTGAAGGTAACGGCATTACGAATGACCTCATCAGGAATTGGACGAGGAGCACAAATGGCTGGCCAGAATGTTTGCAGAGAACAACCTTCAGGTCCCCGCTCGCCGGCAGCACATTTCGACGACAAGGAATAGTCCATGCAATCTATGCCTGCAATGCAGCATGACATCAAACATCTGTCACTTCAGAGGAGAATGCGACTGTATTTAAGTTGGCAGATATTCACGTGGCTCAATTCAAAGCCAAATTTGGAACTACTACACCGAAAATGGCCGTCTGAAAGGACTTTCAGCGGGTGACGCAGGCGCCTGGATCAGTGACAGGTCTGCGCCTGGATCAGTGACAGGTCTGCTCATGGAGCAGTACTGCTCCTGGATCAGTGACAGGTCTGCTCATGAGGAGCGTGGTACGCGTATAGGGTGAAACAAAAAAAAAGCTCAACACAATCCAGGTCTAGTCGGGGCACGCGTGCGACAATTTCACGCGACCGTGCCCATGAAAATACACTTCCGCTTCTTCACCCATCAACTTCCCCACGCGTCCAAAATAAACGCACGCCTCTCGTGGGAAATGTAATTGCTCGGCGTGTCAGTCGCTGCCCATTTGAAAGGACCTTTAGTCTGTATGCCTGTGTCCCTTTTATGCCCATATATGGATATCTCTGTCTGTGCCCATATGTGGAGATCCCTACGTATATGTCATCAGTATATGCCCAAATATGGGCAGGTCGGTCAGATCAGTTGTTCTGGACATTCGCATCCCCATATACATTATGACTATATATGGGCATATGATATTGGCTGGATCAGCAGTTCGGGACAATCGCCTATCCATCCGACTCGACACCAGGCACCAGCACGTTGTTACTCCATGTAAGCAAGCACACACACACGCCCTGCACATACGAGTGTGCACGATGTATTACCCATATAGACATATCCGACCGACTCACCACCGCACGATATTGTTCCGACTGTCATTTGACCGACAACCTACCT
This sequence comes from Protomyctophum bolini, assembly GCF_963924005.1. Lineage (NCBI taxonomy): Eukaryota > Metazoa > Chordata > Actinopteri > Myctophiformes > Myctophidae > Protomyctophum > Protomyctophum bolini. The sequence continues at coordinate 8,956,398 of NC_137870.1, forward strand.
CAAACCCTAACCCTAACGCACGGAGCAGCGCATGTCCGACCGTTGTTTCCGCATGTTGGTCCGTTGGTGTGTCTAGTCTGTGTGTGCACCCCCCCTGGATTACTCTGTGTGTGTTTAGTTAGACTTACCAACAGTCGGACACACCTCAAGTCAGAACCCTCCCCAAACGACTAGTACAGTTGGCATGTCTAACCAACATATGCACCGCCTGTCACCGCGTGCCCCTCACTTCACACGAGTGTGATTTTTTTTATCAAATTGGGCTGAAATGAGGTGCAACCATTCCCAAATACGAAGATGACTGACATCATGGTACTGACGGAGGACATGAAACCTGATGACTGACATCATGGTACTGACGGAGGACATGAAACCTGATGACTGACATCATGGTACTGACGGAGGACATGAAACATGAAGATGACTGACATCATGGTACTGACGGAGGACATGAAACCCGAGATCCAAATGGAACCCCGTCTGTTTTTACAGCGTGACTGAAGATTGAATATTGATCCTGCGGGGGGAAATTCCGTGGCCAAAGGCTAGCTAGGTTTGGTTTGTTATATATATATATATGTATGTATATAATATATAATGGACTTTCACATAAAAATAACATTAAGCAGATACCGTAAGGATCCTGAATCATAGCCATTCCCATGCTTTTGTTCTTGCTTAATGTAAGTCGCTCTGGATTAAGAGCGTCTGCTAAATGCCTAAATTGTAAATTGTAAATTGTATAGCCAGGTCCATAACGTTTGTAATAAACCAAACCGTCAAGAATAATCCTTCAAGATTTCAGTGAGGTGAGAGTATATTTTTTGTTAGAGACTTAGAGCAGTTCACCAGCTATACCTACCAGAAAAAGCATTATGTTACACTTTAGTTATTGAAAGATAGCAGATCTACAAGCTAATAGCGTGTAGATCATATCTTTGAATATATATTCTTTCAGAGCGAACGTTTTTAGTTCAAATCTTTTCTTCTTGGGAGGGGGGGGGGGAGTGTCCCTGGAACAACATATTTTCAGATGGCGGTCGGCCATGTATTTTTGGGGGTCCTTCACATGAAATATTGAGCACCACTGTTATAGAAACATGTGTATTTAAGAAAACTGTCAGGATTTAGAAGACTTTTAAATTTCGACGTCAGGTCTAAATGGGTTAAGAGTCAAGACTCATGGAGCAGGCAGTTGGTGTGAAAGAGAGTCTGTATCTCACAGTTCTCTCTATCTACTGCATAGAGTCCAACCTTTTCTTTCATGAAGATCTGTTATGAAAGATTGAAAACCAAAACCAACTTGATTCAGAAAGGAGGACATGTAACTGAATACTAGCCTACTGTCTCCTCACAAAGACCCCGTCTGGGTGTTCAATGTGTTTTTGCATAGACAATACACTTTGGGTTAAAGGTTCTCCGTACAACATCCTGCAGAATTTTGTCACGAGCCAGAAATGTATTATGAAATTGTCTAACCAAAAAAAAAGAAGAAACAAATAAAAATACACCCGTGTCATCGGGTTAGAGTTAGGGTTAGATTTAGGGAGTAATAGTCGTACAACTAATCACCGCCAGTAGGCTCCAGTAGTATACATGCATTCTAGGTCGATAGCATCGTCTTGATATGAAGTAACCTATACTGGTTTATATATCGGTTGTTTTTCATTCAAATCCGCTATGTCTTTGTACATTTTGTTTGGCACCGTAATAAACCAGACAGTAAGTTTATCTGAGTTGCTCCAGTGCCTTCCTTTTTGCCTTTTGTTTCCATTGTCCATTTCCATGGATTCACCAGACCTGCCAAATCCTACTTCCTTCTCAGTATACTGGGTGTCTGTGTGCTCGGCGATGCTGTGCAGAGATAACATTCATTCAATTAAATTTGATTCAAGTCACAACAAGTTGTCCCGAGACATAACATTTAGCTCATTTACAAGCCCTACACACACACACACACACACACACACACACACACACACACAGGTTGTGCCAACTGGACAGTAGCCTACATATGTCAGGTCGGTGTGCACACACTTTTTGGACCCACCCAAACAATGACTATCCCATTGCTGAAAACATTTGTGGTCCTATATCTTGGGCACGCCTTACCCTTTATCCCCTAAACTTCTTTGCCATATTTTACTATATATTGAAAACATTTTCAAATAGTTCAACTAGCCGATCTACAGTGACACGTTGTGAGCTTGTAGATCAACGTCTGCAATTCGAAACTGGCCCCCGTAAAATCTGAATCACCCACCCATTTCCCCCTTTTTTACCTCCTTATGACGATTTCTTGTTTTTGGCTATATAGAAGTGTATATTTGTACGTCTCTAAATGTTATGATGAATTGAAAATGGTGGAATTCAAGTGTAATTAATGCTTTATGGTGTCCTCAGTTAACTGTTTTTGTATTGAGTTGTCCTTGAAATGTACTGTAATTCTGCAGAATGTTAATAAATACTTCAATCTATTTGAACTATAGTTTATTTTTTATTTAAGGAAACTTGTTGGTTTAGAATAAAGTTCCTTTTATTATTTCTTTGTGTTTCAAATAATAGTTAACAAATAACGAAAATGTGGGCCCAGAACAAAAATGAGTTAAACTTAACCAAAACTGAACAACATAACTGCTCTAACCAGAGTGACACATGAGAGGAACACAATGGGGTGCCCAAAAGGTAGATTGCGTTCTACCAGTAGATCACAAAGGCTGTGCAGGTAGATCACATGACATGCTCCTAAAGTATATTGAGCCTAATTAAGATATATTAAAAAAAATGGCATCTGCCACTTGAATTAAGGTGACTTGATTGACATCAAAATGGCCTGTCAGCTCAAACCCACAATGCAATATGTGTGTGTGTGTGTGTGTGTGTGTGTGTGTGTGTGTGTGTGTGTGTGTGTGTGTGTGTGTGTGTGTGTGTGTGTGTGTGTGTGTGTGTGCGTGCGTGCGTGCGTTCCCACAGGGCTGTGTGTACAAAAACGTCGGTAGCATTACAAATTAAATACAGAAAACCATACCTATTCCATGTCCCCCCTCTATTTCCCATTCCAAGTGCATTTTCTTATGCGACGCTAGCTACGCTATTCCAAAGCCCCATCAGGTACATTATGTTATGCTTTAGCTATTGAAAAATAGCAGATCTACAAGCTCATAGCACGCCACCGAGTGGCGCGCTACGAGCTTGTAGGTCTGCTATTTTTGAAACACCACCATTATTTTGGTAAAGAATTACTTTATTGAAAAAAGACAACGTTACGATCGTCAGGTCAGTGAAGAGCAAAATGTAGAAGAATTAAGGGCTACAGACCTGCCACAGCCAGTGGTGTGCACCTCACTGACTGAGACAAAAGTGCTGTGCTTTATACTAGGGTGTGGTGATGATTGCTGATTCCAAACTGGTGTGAGCTTGTAGGTCTGCTATTTTTGAAAAATCGAAGAACTACTGACATAGAAACATAGCTTTTTCAGAAAACTGTCATTTTCAAACACACATTTTTAGAATCTGATCTCAGGTCAAAATGGGTTAAACAACACTACAGATAACCCCTGGTGTGCAGTCCAATTGTCCCTCATCAGCAGATATGGAGCAGCTGTTTCTCCTGTCTCTGGCCAGCCAATCATCTCCAATGGGCTCTATGCAGCCAACACTTCTGCGTTCAGTTTGGGCCGCCGGAAAGCTTCCGGTCGAAAGCAACTCATTCACTGTGAACGTACGGTCGTGATTTTGTAGGAATAAAGTTCAGTACTTTATACAGCACTATTTCATTTGATAATGTGATGCCATAGTTTTTCATAGTTTGTATTATTTGTGTTGCGACGTTGACATGAGTTAGAAACGTCTTAAATCTCCTGTTAAAAACGAGAGTTCTTCATGGATTTCTCCGGTGTTGCCATGTCCAGAGGGCCACAACTTTTTTCAAAATGAATGTCTTATATGTCACACAAAAGTAGCAAAAAATAGCCGATCTACAAGCTCAAAACGTGAAGATCTGCAATTTTTAATTGCAATCCTGAATAATTTTTGGCTATGTTTTAATTGCAATTGTCTTGGCGGCTACAGCGGTCTGCTGATAAACCACCACAAACAAAGTATTCTAGGTTATTAATTCCCCAGTCACAAAAAAAAGGATGCATGAGGGTAATATTTCAACTTTATTGCTGTGCCAAAGGGTCACCCCCAGGAGTGGTATATCTGCTCTGAGCACAAAAGAGATGATTCTTAATCTGATCACAGCAGGCAACATTTCTGGGAAACCAGGGAGAGTGAATAAAAAGATACATGGATGGAATGTACTGAAGTCACTCTGTTAAGGCACAAAGTACAAAGACAAGAGCCTTTTGTACTTTTTTTGGGCACCTTAATAAAGCAGGCAGTAAGTTTATCTGAGTTGCTTACTTCATGCCTTTTGTTGCCGTTGTCCTTCTCCTGTGATGCACCAGACCTGCCAAATCCTACCTCTTTCTTCTGGCCAGTGAACTCTGTGTGCTCGCCGACGATCCTGTGCAGAGATAACGTTCATTCAATTCAGTTTGAATCAAATTGTGTCAAATCACAACAAGTCAAGACACTGCATGTAGAGCAAAAGGACCGACAGAGATCCCAGCCATAGAAAGTAACTTTGCGACACCGGTAACGAAAAATGGTGTATAGTTCTTGCAAATTAAGTAATGTGTTCAGGTGTTTAACAATTATTTAGTATAAAGGGTCCATTTCGTTTCATTATACGATCTCAAGAGTTAAAGATCTATAAGGGTCCATTTGGTGACCAACCGTCCTTCATTTAGCTGGGGACTTGATTGATTTTATACATGTATACGTGTTTGCATGGACAGGCACAGGGATATATGTACAGTACAATACAGGCACAGGGATATATGTACAGTACAATACACGGTCTGCTAAAAGGATGAAACCAAGAAAGCCTTTCGGCGTGTTCCCATTGGTGTCCTCGCATATACTCAATTCACCGAAACCATTAATGACAGACAAATATACACAGTATTAAATATGCAATCTCAGCCGGCTGCATGTGTTCTTTTAGAGCACCTTTGAAAGAGTGTGGGGTTATTATGGCCCACCTGGAAGCCCCTCAAGGACCACTGGTGGTCCCCGCGGAACCACCAGTTGAGAATCACCACCGCTCTAAGCCTATTGGAGGAGGAGCAGCAGACTTTCCCACCAACGTGGATACAAGAAAATGTAATATGCATGAGTCACGATGACCTGGAGCTGAGCTATATAAAGGCTGAGCTGTCTCTGTCTGACACATTATTATTATCACCACCACCATCATCATCATCATCATCGTCGTCGTCCAGGTGAGACAAAATGAGGATGAAGGCTGCCGTTACTCTGCTGTTGTGTCTGTGCGGGACAGGCTCCGCACAGGGCCCGGGCCCGGGCCCTTTACCACCAACCATCCCTGACATTTTTGCTCAGTTGATTGACAACCTGGTGATGATGGTTTACGGTATGATATTATAAACTTCACACAGGTTTCTATACTGAAAAAGCCAGAAGGACATCAATGGCCATCAAATCGTTTGATCATATCTGACTGTTTACTGTGTACGTGTTTACATTAACTATGTATATTATGGGTATTTAAATTAACAATTTTTGTTTTTCTTTTAACATGATTACAGAGCTGCGCACTGATGTGGACCACCTGGAGAAGAACAACACAGGTGAATTCATCTCACAGTAACTGTAATAGATCAAGGAACACAGGTGAATTCATCTCACAGTAACTGTAATAGATCAAGGAACACAGGTGAATTCATCTCACAGTAACTGTAATAGATCAAGGAACACAGGTGAATTCATCTCACAGTAACTGTAATAGATCAAGGAACACAGGTGAATTCATCTCACATGAACTGTCTGTAATAGATGGTTCTGCTGAGAATAACATTTTCTTTTCTTTTTTACATGTGTGACCGTTTCTGAAAAATAAGAAAACAGGGAATCATATACCTGTAGTTTCAAATTGACATAATTGGTTGTTCAGATATGGCTTATAGAGTAATGGCTTGACAGGTTCTCTGGACTATAACATTACACCTAGCTACACGTTTAAGCATTTATTTCATATTTACATGATTTTAGCTCTGAGATTTAGTTCAGACACGCTGAAGAGTCTGCCTGTGCTATTAACTCATTTTGGATTAAAAAAATATATTCTGCCATGTCTCTGTATCAAAAAGAGTCACATGTGACCTCAATCTTTAATACAGTATATGTTTACTAATAATATACATTTTAATTTCATATGTTTACAGACTTACAGAGGGAAATTTGCATCCTGCGGAACGAGAGCATCGAAGGTGAATTCATCTCACACAGTGTTGACTTTTTTGTTTTAGTCAATAGATTAGTTTCAGTCACATTTTAGTCACCTGGAATGTTTTAGTGTTAGTCTAGTTCTAGTGGACTAAATCTACAGTAGATTTAGTCGACTAAAGTGTATTTTGGCGGGCCTATAGATGCCGTTGTATAATGACTTATTTTACGTTTGCTTAAAATAGCCGATCTACAAGCTCACACCGTGCCCCGCTGCGACGTGTTGTGAGCTTGTAGATCTATTTTCAGCACGCAACCAATTGTAAAATGACTTATACTAGTCCCTAACATTTTAGTCTAGTTTTTTATAGTCGCTGAAAAACAATATTTTGCTGAATATATTTAGTCTTAGATTTAGTCATCATAGTTTAGTTTTCATTTAGTTTCCATTTAGTCGTTTAGTCGACGAAATCAACCCTGATATTCTCACATAAACGTTTAATAATTTACAATTTACACTTTCTAAGTGTTATGCAGAGCGAATTAGCCCGACGTCAGCTAATGGGGATCCATTCAATAAACTTACAGTAAGCGAGGACAACACAAGTGAGGTAATAGACATCAAATGCATTATGCAGGCCTAATCTTTTATAGATTTTCCTTATTTCTTCAAGAAATGACTGAAAAAAATCTAAATCATTGCTTTGTTTTTAATACTTGAAAAACGTTGCTTTTTTTTGAGAATGCAGATCTCAAGCTCACAATGTGTCGCATTGTGACAGTTCAATTGTGTGTGTGTGTGTGTGTGTGTGTGTGTGTGTGTGTGTGTGTGTGTGTGTGCGCTTGCGTGCGTGTGTGTGTGTGTGTGTGTGTGTGTGTTTTTTTTTTCGGTGCACAGCACGGAATGGTTTGGAGAAGTCCTTCAACCACAGTCTGAAAGTCCTCCAGAACGACCTGGACAGGGTGTGGACCTGGCTCTACAACGAATTAGGTGAGTGGACAGGGTGTGGACCTGGCTCTACAACGACATAGGTGAGTGGACAGGGTGTGGACCTGGCTCTACAACGACATAGGTGAGTGGACAGGGTGTGGACCTGGCTCTACAACGACTTAGGTGAGTGGCTGCAGTCAGCGGTATACTCAACTGTAAGTAAAAGTACAAATACTGCAGTGTAGATGTACTCGTTACAAGTAGAAGTCCCGGATTCAAAATGTACTCAAGTGAAAGTATACAAAAGCATCTGCATCAAAATGTACTAAATGTACTAAAAGTAAAAGTATATATTGCAGAATGTCCCATTTCACAAGTTCAACATTTGTATAAAATCTTTTGAAATAGCCGACTATTTTCAAATGGCGGAAATGTATATTGGGTTGAAGTGTTTAATAAAGCAATTAGCCACAATAGGTCTCAGGTTACAGGGTATTTTATAATAGCTGTGGTGAGGGAGGGTCTCCTACCCTATATCGAACCCGAGCTCCCACAGAGTTAGTGCCGAAGTGTCCTTGAGCAATTTGCTCCCGATGGTTTCCTCTGCCATTGGTGTATGAATGTGTGTGTGAATGGGTGAATGTAATGCACAGTCTATGTAAAGGTGTATGAATGTGTGTGTGAATGGGTGAATGTAATGCACAGTCTATGTAAAGGTGTATGAATGTGTGTGTGAATGGGTGAATGTAATGCACAATCTATGCAAACGTGTTTAAATTTAACGAAAATGTTAGTTTTCTTTAGTCAATGATAACAGCCGTCGCTCCCTCCCTCCGTCACGCAGGCAATCGCAGTGCCTTCTCTGTGGCGTTGAACAACAACGAGAACCTCTTGTGCTTTGGACCGTACGACGAGCCGAAGACAGTGAAGTACCACCACGTGTTCCTCAACCTGGGCGATGACTACAGCGTGTCGAGCGGCGTGTTCACTGTGCGTCTGCCGGGCGTCTACGTGCTGGCGCTCACGATCTACAGCAACACCCTCCGGCCCTTCACCAGCCTGCACCTCTGCGCCGAGCTGACCGTCAACGAGGGTCAGCTCGACGGGTACATTGTGGCCAGCCCCGGAGAGAAGTACAAGCAGGTCTGATTGAAGGGTTTTTTTTAATTGATTACGTTATTTATCTTGCAGGTGTCTGATGTGTGTGAGTGTACAGCCTGAGGCTGCACTGCACTCACACATATCACTCAGACACCTGTCTTGTGTCTGTCTCGTGTCTTGTCTGTGTTTGATGGCCTTGTCGCATGGGGGGGGGGGGGGGGGGGTAAGGGCAGAAGACAGCGCCGCCAAAACGCGTCTCATATCCCATTCTGTCCGGTGGATTGCCCGTGTGACTTAAAACACGATTGAACAATGAAAACATAACTCGGGCAACTCGCGAATCGCAGGGAAAGTGTTCTACAACTATAATTAACTCGAGCAACTTGTGAATAGAAGTCAAAGTGTTCAACACGGATGTGTTTGATATGTGTGTATGAGGCCTATAAAGGCGTCGAATGTTGAATTGCCTTGTCGTTGTCGAACCAAACCCGCCAACCGCTCGTCTCTCGTCTCTTGTATACAGGACCAGGAGGACAGCACCACGCTGGTGGTCTCCCTGCAGCTCAATGCTGGCGACAGGGTGGCCGTCCGTCTGCCCGTAGGATGTGTGCTGTGCGACGACGTCGATCACCACAACACCTTCACCGGCTTCCTGCTCTACCCAATGGCCCAGGGCCATAATTGGGTAGCCCAATAGCCCAATATTGGTCTTCACCCCTTCAGTACGCTTCACTGATATAGGGTTTATATGTACTGTAGTACCCCTCCCTTACTCCTTACTGTACACTTCATTTTAGGTTTTGTAGGGTCTTTACCTCTAGAGCAGAGGTTCCCAAACTGTGGTGCGTGCACCCCCCTGTGGTGTGCGCGAGCGCTTTCTGGAAATATTATATGAACATATATGAACATATTATAGCCAATGCATGGATATGCAGAATATATGCCATATTCAGGTTCATATATGTGGATGTGGATGTATATGCACATGTGGATATAGGAGATACATGTCTCTATATAGCTTATGCGACATATGCAGGCGGCCAATAAGATGTCACATATATGTTGCACACAAGAAAATATATGTTCATATATTTAATTTCCATGTGGGGAGTGTGTCAGGAGGTCGGGAGGTAACAGGGGGTGCACGGCCAAAATAGTTTGGGAAGCGCTGGTCTAGAGCAGGGGTTCTCAACGTTTTTGGCTGGGGACCCCCGGAAATGCTTTTGCCATGTCTCGGGACCCCCGCCCTGCCCCCCTCCCCACCACCAATACAAACTGACTGCAAAATATAACCTTAACTAGAACTGCACTCTGTCGAGTGCATATAACCAGGCACAGATTTGCTGTTTTTTTTTTTGCATACACATCAAATGGCGGGTTGGCTGTCACGGTGAACGAAGACCGGGCGAAATTATCACTTGCGCGCTCTGCTTGCGCAAGTAATAATAGAGAAAATATATCATAAATGAATACTGAAACCATATATCATTAAGGAACGTTTATGCATGCACCACATGCTATGTAAACTCTTAATTTCCATTTTCCAGCCATTCAGTTGCAATTTCTTTTGTTTTTTCCCCAGAGGGAACCCCTGCTCTAGAGTATACACTTCACTATAGTGTTTATAGTAGAGATGCACCGATGTATCGGCATCTTGTTCTTAACCCATTCTGACCTGAGATCAGATTCATACGAGGTTTCCACTGGACACACACTGGTCTGATGAACCCATTCTGACCTGAGATCAGATTCTAAAAATGTCAGTCGTTCTTCGATTTCAATAGTTAAAGCACGACATGATGCTAACACCAAAATGGGTTCCCGTTCAGAATGGGTTAAAGCTCCCGTCCCTCCTCTTTAGGCCTGCTGTTTATTCTTCCACGGTTTCCACTAGCGCTGTTTCGTTGTGGAGAAGAAGCTGAATAAATAACAATAAAATGCCAGCAAACCTTCACTTCCTGACTCATTCCTTGATATGTGTAAAGATAAAGATTATATAATCTATTATATATGTATGACTCTCAGAGGCCATTTGAGTTTGTAGATGTTGTTGTTTTGAGGAAAAACTATAATACTGAAGTATTGACATTGTTAGTATATCAGAATGATGCTGTAATACCTTCCCTAGACTACATCACCAAAGAACAGCCCGACTTCATTCATAACCTTTTTATGTTTGTTTCTGAACATGTGTTTACAAAAATCACACCTGTGTGAAGTGAGGGGCGCTAATCTAACTCATGTTGATAAGATTAGCTGATGTAATGACGATGTAAAACAAATCTTTATTGTTGATGGTATTTAATGTTTGTGTTAGGGACGAGATGACGTAAATTTTCTCTTCATTGTCAATGGCGTTTTTAAAACAAACATTGAACATTAAACCTATAGTAGGGCTAGCGCCCCTCAACAACAACTAATAAGTATAGTTTTGTATTGTGGGCTATATATATCTGCTATTTTTTAATAGCCGTGGCTAAAATCGAAAACAACTTCAACACAGATGCACAGATGCTTTCCTGGTTTCACACGTGTATGAATAGGCCAACATAATTTATTAACTAAAAAAGAGAGGAAGGAGTGCATCTGTTTCGTTGGAGTAAATGTCTCCAACAAGGTGCTCTTTGGTAAAAACCGGGTGACAGAATTGATGCAAAAAAGGCAGAAAAGGCATTTGTTTAATTTATTTTCTAGCTCTCTAACCAACCAGAGCTGAGACAAGTGCTGTTATTAAAATTTAAAATGCTTACTATAAGATTACAAAAAAAAGCTGAAATAGCTCAAATTCATGGTCATACGTTCATAAAGCATAATTAATAGTGACTTCATGATACACGATAAATAATTGTTTCATAATAGATTTCATGTAAAGGTTAAGAATGTAAAAACATGATGTATAACTTTCTGAGGCATACAGAACAAAGGTTCCTTTTCTCAATGTTTTAACCATAATACAACTAAATAAGAGGTTGTTTGTTGTTGCGCAGTCGGGTTTCACAACTCGGGTTAACAGGTTACACCTGGATCTGAAATTAAGCACCGTGTCATCCAAAATGTCACCTGAAGGTAACAGCGTTACGAATGACCTCATCAGGAATTGGACGAGGAGCACAAATGGCTGGCCAGAATGTTTGCAGAGAACAACCTTCAGGTCCCCGCTCGCCGGCAGCACATTTCGACGACAAGGAATAGTCCATGAAATCTATGCCCATGCAATGCAGCATGACATCAAACATCTGTCACTTCAGAGGAGAATGCGACTGTATTTAAGTTGGCAGATATTCACGTGGCTCAATTCAAAGCCAAATTTGGAACTACTACACCGAAAATGGCCGTCTGAAAGTCCTTTCAGCGGGTGACGCAGGCGCCTGGATCAGTGACAGGTCTGCTCATGGAGCAGTACTGCTCCTGGATCAGTGACAGGTCTGCTCATGAGGAGTGTGGCACGCGTATAGGGTGAAACAAAAAAAAGCTCAACACAATCCAGGTCTAGTCGGGGCACGCGTGCGACAATTTCACGCGACCGTGCCCATGAAAATACACTTCCGCTTCTTCACCCATCAACTTCCCCACGCGTCCAAAATAAACGCACGCCTCTCGTGGGAAATGTAATTGCTCGGCGTGTCAGTCGCTGCCCATTTGAAAGGACCTTTAGTCTGTATGCCTGTGTCCCTTTTATGCCCATATATGGATATCTCTGTCTGTGCCCATATGTGGAGATCCCTATATGTCATCAGTATATGCCCAAATATGGGCAGGTCGGTCAGATCAGTGTTTCTGGACATTCGCATCCCCATATACATTATGACTATATATGGGCATATGATATGATCGGACACACCTCGAGTCAGAACCTTCCCCAAACGACTAGTACAGTTGGCATGTCTAACCAACATATGCACCGCCTGTCACCACGTGCCACATATTGATGTGGTACACACATCAATATGTGGCCCATCACTTCACACGAGTGTGATTTTTTTTAATCAAATTGGGCTGAAATGAGGTGCAACCATTCCCAAATACGAAGATGACTGACATCATGGTACTGACGGAGGACATGAAACCAGAGATCCAAATGGAACCCCGTCTGTTTTTACAGTGAAGAATATTAGGATCTCATAATTATACTGTGTTGCAAGGCCTTAGTCAAATGTGTAATTTACACACAGTAGACCTTTTGGTGAACAGCTGCTAGAGAGGGGTGTGGGTCTCCTCAGGAGTAGCTAGGAGTCTAATTCCGTTGTATGTTAATTAGGGGTCTGTGTTGACCTGAGTTGGTCAAAGGACTTTGCTACTAATAGATATGCACCATGTCGATCCCCTTGACCAAATGTGGAATGTTTAAAAGGTGGCTGCAATGCTATCATTTTAGTCAGTCGGGGGCGCCAGCCTGTTGAGACGTGAGCCAGCTCTGCTGGCTGGCGTGATTCTCTATGCTGTTGCTGTATGCTGTACTCCGTTTGAATAAACATCTTGGAACTTCACTTCGTCTGCTGCGTGCACATTTCTCCTCTGTATGGTATATTATATACATCAGATGGTGCCAGAAACCGGTCATGCTTGGTGTGTCTTCACGTCAGATGAAACAGAACCAGCGGCTTTTTTTTCGTCTAATTCGGTGGAGGGGAGTTTTTGTGAGCGGCGACGAAGGAGCTCCAGCGGACCCGACCCGGCCGTGGTCTCTTGTCCATTCGCAGCGGGGATGATGACGACGACCACCGCGAGGAGTGTTGTGCGACGGGGACCGATGACGAGCCACCGGATGGGTGGGCTGCGGAGAGGTCGATGGAGCGGCGACAGCCACACGGAGGCCTTGGTCATTCATCACGTCGGCGCGGGGACAGCGGTTGCGGGCGGGGATCGGTGAGACGCGGCACGGAGCAGCAGTGGCCGACTGACCTAAGCTGAGGGCCTTCGCGGACCTGCTCGTGGGGTCTGTGATGAAGATGTTCCAGGCTTTTCTTTTCGTCCCATCTCTGTTGTGAACAGAGTTGGGAGGGGGGAGAGAAGATGATGATGACGAGGACAGCGGGACAACAGCAGTGAACAGACTCTTGAACTTTGATCCGTGTAGCTAAGCGAACATTTCGAGGTAAACTAGAATGAGCAGCATACAGAGAAGAAGTTTCCTTTGTTCGTACAGAGAAAAGATGGACTTTCTTCTCTCTGTTTAACAAATTGTGCGTCAAGTTTGTTTTCAGCATGAATTATAATAGGCCTCATGTTGGTATGTGTTTGTCGTATAATTAGATAAGTTGAGTCATTTAGCCTAATTATGAATCAATGAGGTATTTTCCTATAGATATGAAGAGATATGTGATATTATTGTTAGACTCTGGCGTGTCAATGTGTATCTACTTGGATCACCAGTGTGTGATGTTGGTCAGGGTAAGTCCGGAGTGTCTTAGCTGATAATGTGTATTTAACATTGAATAGCAGAGTTTAGTCGTAAATCATGTAGGTTATTACGTATCAAAAAGTGCTCTTGTAAAAGGGAGCTGAAAGCGGCATATGTATTGTTTAATGTCTTTTAACTGTACTAATCATTTTTCCATTATTCATATACGTATGGATGTCTGAAAACCATGTTGGGGGAATTCTGTACTGTAATGCGGTTATCTTTGGTTTCTTGAATGTATTGTCTAAGCTAAGGGTCAAGGGGGGTGTAAGATAATTATGGTTCCATATTTTTAGATGATCATCTGTGATGATCAAGGGGGGAATATGAAGAATATTAGGATCTCATAATTATACTGTGTTGCAAGGCCTTAGTCAAATGTGTAATTTACACACAGTAGACCTTTTGGTGAACAGCTGCTAGAGAGGGGTGTGGGTCTCCTCAGGAGTAGCTAGGAGTCTAATTCCGTTGTATGTTAATTAGGGGTCTGTGTTGACCTGAGTTGGTCAAAGGACTTTGCTACTAATAGATATGCACCATGTCGATCCCCTTGACCAAATGTGGAATGTTTAAAAGGTGGCTGCAATGCTATCATTTTAGTCAGTCGGGGGCGCGAGCCTGTTGAGACGTGAGCCAGCTCTGCTGGCTGGCGTGATTCTCTATGCTGTTGCTGTATGCTGTACTCCGTTTGAATAAACATCTTGGAACTTCACTTCGTCTGCTGCGTGCACATTTCTCCTCTGTATGGTATATTATATACATCAACAGCGTGACTGAAGATTGAATATTGATCCTGCGGGGGGAAATTCCGTGGCCAAAGGCTAGCTAGGTTTGCTTTGTTATATATGTATGTATATAATATATAATGGACTTTCACATAAAAATAACATTAAGCAGATACCGTAAGCATCCTGAATCATAGCCAGGTCCATAACGTTTGTAATAAACCAAACCGTCAAGATTAATCCTTCAAGATTTCAGTGAGGTGAGAGTATATTTTTTGTTAGAGACTTCAGTTCACCAGCTATACCTACCAGAATAAGCATTATGTTACACTTTAGTTATTGAAAGATAGCAGATCTACAAGCTAATAGCGTGTGGATCATATCTTTGAATATATATTCTTTCAGAGCGAACGTTTTTAGTTCAAATCTTTTCTTCTTGGGAGGGGGGGGGGGAGGGGGGGGGAGTGTCCCTGGAACAACATATTTTCAGATGGCGGTCGGCCATGTATTTTTGGGGGTCCTTCACATGAAATATTGAGCACCACTGTTATAGAAACATGTGTATTTAAGAAAACTGTCAGGATTTAGAAGACTTTTAAATTTCGACGTCAGGTCTAAATGGGTTAAGAGTCAAGACTCATGGAGCAGGCAGTTGGTGTGAAAGAGAGTCTGTATCTCACAGTTCTCTCTATCTACTGTATAGACCAACCTTTTCTTTCATGAAGATCTGTTATGAAAGATTGAAAACCAAAACCAACTTGATTCAGAAAGGAGGACATGTAACTGAATACTAGCCTACTGTCTCCTCACAAAGACCCCGTCTGGGTGTTCAATGTGTTTTTGCATAGACAATAAATACACTTTGGGTTAAAGGTTCTCCGTACAACATCCTGCAGAATTTTGTCACGAGCCAGAAATGTATTATGAAATTGTATAACCAAAAAAAAAGAAGAAACAAATAAAAATACACCCGTGTCATCGTACATCATCGATCCATTCATTGTCAATGGGAATTTAATGTTTGTATAAGACGAAAATCTACACTATAGCTGGATATAGGAGGGTCTAGCGCCACTCAAAAATAAAATATTGTGTTGCTGTTTTTGCTTGTAGAATTTGTTACATTGATTTTTGCCAACACGACATCTTTCTCAAATGTCATACTGATGCATATTGATGCCTTAGTTTACTCATGTGAATTTAGATCATGAAACCGAGGGTCTCAAAAGGGCCCAGGGTTAGATTTAGGGAGTAATAGTCGTACAACTAATCACCGCCAGTAGGCTCCAGTAGTATACATGCATTCTAGGTCGATAGCATCGTCTTGATATGAAGTAACCTATACTGGTTTATATATCGGTTGTTTTTCATTCAAATCCGCTATGTCTTTGTACATTTTGTTTGGCACCGTAATAAACCAGACAGTAAGTTTATCTGAGTTGCTCCAGTGCCTTCCTTTTTGCCTTTTGTTTCCATTGTCCATTTCCATGGATTCACCAGACCTGCCAAATCCTACTTCCTTCTCAGTATACTGGGTGTCTGTGTGCTCGGCGATGCTGTGCAGAGATAACATTCATTCAATTAAATTTGATTCAAGTCACAACAAGTTGTCCCGAGACATAACATTTAGCTCATTTACAAGCCCCACACACACACACACACACACACACACACACACACACACACACACACACAGGTTGTGCCAACTGGACAGTAGCCTACATATGTCAGGTCGGTGTGCACACACTTTTTGGACCCACCCAAACAATGACTATCCCATTTCTGAAAACATTTGTGGTCCTATATCTTGGGCACGCCTTACCCTTTATCCCCTAAACTTCTTTGCCATATTTTACTATATATTGAAAACATTTTCAAATAGTTCAACTAGCCGATCTACAGTGACACGTTGTGAGCTTGTAGATCAACGTCTGCAATTCGAAACTGGCCCCCGTAAAATCTGAATCACCCACCCACCCAGTGGCGTGCACAGACACTTTGAGGGGCAGGTGCTCAAGTGAAACAAAAGGGCACCTTATCTGGCGCATGGAACCATGCACCAGTACCAGTACTTCACAGATGGATGGGTCCAATTGCCAACATAAAAAAAAATCGGTTATTTCCGATTATAAAGTCATTATTTTCGGGTCAAAAACAGGTCTGCACAACACTGCGGAAGCTTGCGCCGTTGAAGGCCGTTCCTGAAACGCGTGGGAGGGGGCTAGTGTGTGACCTCATCTCGGAGCTACAGAATGAGCGTAGGGAGAGGGCACATATGGGGCTAAAGCATTCCCTGCTGAGAGAGAGAGAGAGAGACGCATCTCTCTATTGCATGTTAAAGAGAGAGAGAGAGAGACGCGTCTCTATCGCGCATTAAAGAGAGAGAGAGAGAGAGAGAGAGAGAGAGAGAGAGAGACGCATCTCTCTATTGCATGTTAAAGAGAGAGAGAGAGAGACGCGTCTCTATCGCGCATTAAAGAGAGAGAGAGAGAGAGAGGGGGGGGGTCGCGTTAGCATCAAGCTAAGCGTACGTTCGTGGCGGTGGTGGGAATGGGATCATAATATGCATTGGACTCAACAACTTACTCTGACTATTCTTTGTGCTGGATTGGAGCAGTTGAAGGAAATAAGGAAGAATATATCCATTTGAAACGCGGGCTCCGCCATGACACTCACACTAGTCACACAGTAAACAAACTTGCGCGTCACCACGTGTAGTACACGCACACACACACACGCCAGATTTCGAGAGAGAAACCAGCAACCAGGTATGGAAAAACAAGCCCAAGCGACGTTACAGACAACACAAGCCCAGAATGACGAAGTCGCTTACAAAAAGCAAATTTGCCTGCCCTCAGTGATATACTTCTCCAGTACAGCAGTGCAGAACCGAGAGAGTGACGCATTATTTTGGATGTAAACTGCAGACACACAACATCATAACAAATGTATAAATAAATATATTATAAGCTTTTAATCCAGAATTGATCGATGTCACCATGGGCCACATACTATACACGTACAAATAATACAAAACAAGGAAAGAAAAGTGTATCAAATGGACTTGACAAAAGGGCATGTTGGTCCAGAGAGGGCCACCAAGGGGTGCTCAAGCACCCCTTAGCGTCTACGTGTGCACGCCCCTTGACCCACCCATTTTTCCCCCTCACTGTATGTTTTCCCCCCTTTTTTACCTCCTTTATGACGATTTCTTGTTTTTGGCTATATAGAAGTGTATATTTGTACGTCCCTAAATGTTATGATGAATTGAAAATGGTGGAATTCAAGTGTAATTAATGCTTTATGGTGTCCTCAGTTAACTGTTTTTGTATTGAGTTGTCCTTGAAATGTACTGTAATTCTGCAGAATGTTAATAAATACTTCAATCTATTTGAACTATAGTTTATTTTTTATTTAAGGAAACTTGTTGGTTTAGAATAAAGTTCCTTTAATTCTTTCTTTGTGTTTCAAATAATAGTTAACAAATAACGAAAATGTGGGCCCAGAACAAAAATGAGTTAAACTTAACCAAAACTGAACAACATAACTGCTCTAACCAGAGTGACACATGAGAGGAACACAATGGGGTGCCCAAAAGGTAGATTGCGTTCTACCAGTAGATCACAAAGGCTGTGCAGGTAGATCACATGACATGCTCCTAAAGTATATTGATCCTAATTATCAGTAGTGAAGAGTGAAGAGAAAAATGTAGAAGAATTAAGGGCTACAGACCTGCCACAGCCAGTGGTGTGCACCTCACTGCTGTGCTTTATACTAGGGTGTGGTGATGATTGCTGATTCCAAACTGGTGTGAGCTTGTAGGTCTGCTATTTTTGAAAAATCGAAGAACTACTGACATAGAAACATAGCTTTTTCAGAAAACTGTCATTTTCAAACACACATTTTTAGAATCTGATCTCAGGTCAAAATGGGTTAAACAACACTACAGATAACCCCTGGTGTGCAGTCCAATTGTCCCTCATCAGCAGATATGGAGCAGCTGTTTCTCCTGTCTCTGGCCAGCCAATCATCTCCAATGGGCTCTATGCAGCCAACACTTCTGCGTTCAGTTTGGGCCGCCGGAAAGCTTCCGGTCGAAAGCAACTCATTCACTGTGAACGTACGGTCGTGATTTTGTAGGAATAAAGTTCAGTACTTTATACAACACTATTTCATTTGATAATGTGATGCCATAGTTTTTCATAGTTTGTATTATTTGTGTTGCGACGTTGACATGATGAGTTAGAAACGTCTTAAATCTCCTGTTAAAAACGAGAGTTCTTCATGGATTTCTACGGTGTTGCCATGTCCAGAGGGCCACAACTTTTTTCAAAATGAATGTCTATGACACACAAAAGTAGCAAAAAATAGCCGATCTACAAGTTCAAAACGTGAAGATCTGCAATTTTTAATTGCAATCCTGATTTTTTTTTGGCTATTGTCTTGGCGGCTACAGCGGTCTGCTGATAAACCACCACAAACAAAGTATTCTAGGTTATTAATTCCCCAGTCACAAAAAAAGGCTGCATGAGGGTAATATTTCAACTTTATTACTGTGCCAAAGGGTCACCCCCAGGAGTGGTATATATCTGCTCTGAGCACAAAAGAGATGATTCTTAATCTGATCACAGCAGTCAACATTTCTGGGAACCAGGGAGAGTGAATAAAAAGAGACATGGATGGAATGTACTGAAGTCACTCTGTTAAGGCACAAAGTACAAAGACAAGAGCCTTTTGTACTTTTTTTGGGCACCTTAATAAAGCAGGCAGTAAGTTTATCTGAGTTGCTTACTTCATGCCTTTTGTTGCCGTTGTCCTTCTCCTGTGATGCACCAGACCTGCCAAATCCTACCTTTTTCTTCTGGCCAGTGAACTCTGTGTGCTCGCCGACGATCCTGTGCAGAGATAACGTTCATTCAATTCAGTTTGAATCAAATTGTGTCAAGACACTGCATGTAGAGCAAAAGGACCGACAGAGATCCCAGCCATAGCAAGTAACTTTGCGACACCGGTAACAAATAATGGTGTATAGTTCTTGCAAATTAAGTAATGTGTTCAGGTGTTTAACAATTGTTTAGTATAAAGGGTCCATTTCGTTTCATTATACGATCTCAAGAGTTAAAGATCTATAAGGGTCCATTTGGTGACCAACCGTCCTTCATTTAGCTGGGGACTTGATTGATTTTTTGATGTGTTTGCATGGACAGGCACAGGGATATATGTACAGTACAATACAGGCACAGGGATATATGTAGGCTACAGTACAATACACGGTCTGCTAAAAGGATGAAACCAAGAAAGCCTTTCGGCGTGTTCCCATTGGTGTCCTCGCATATACTCAATTCACCGAAACCATTAATGACAGACAAATATACACGGTATTAAATATGCAAAAACAGGGGTGCATACTTAGTTTAGACTAGTCATTGGTTAGACATGGGTTAAGGTTAGGTTTAGGTGTGCTGCCCCGTGGGAGGTTAGGTTTAGGGTGAGTGTTTGAGATAGGTTGTAGTTGTAGGACTAATGACTGGTCTAACCAATGACTATAGTCCAAACCAAGTACTGTCTAAACTAAGTACTGTCTAAACTAAGTACTGTCTAAACCAAGTACTGTCTAAACTAAGTACTGCACCCGCAAAAACATCATATAAAAAGATAGTATAACAGGAGGGGACCATGCCGTTCCGAATCTCAGCCGGCTGCATGTGTTCTTTTAGAGCACCTTTGAAAGAGAGTGGGGTTATTATGGCCCACCTGGAAGCCCCTCAAGGACCACTGGTGGTCCCCGCGGAACCACCAGTTGAGAACCACCACCGCTCCAAGCCTATTGGAGGAGGAGCAGCAGACTTTCTCACCAACGTGGATACAAGAAAATGTAATATGCATGAGTCACGATGACCTGGAGCTGAGCTATATAAAGGCTGAGCTGTCTCTGTCTGACACATTATTATCACCACCACCACCATCATCATCATCGTCGTCCAGGTGAGACAAAATGAGGATGAAGGCTGCCGTTACTCTGCTGTTGTGTCTGTGCGGGACAGGCTCCTGTGTTGACAAATTTAGCTGGACTCCTCCTCCTACTACTACTACTCCTCCTCCTACTACTCCTCCTACCACCAGACATGTGGACCACCACGCACCACGTACCTTCACAGGAGCGGGCCCGGCCCAAATCCCAACCATCCCTGACATTTTTGCTCAGTTGATTGACAACCTGGTGAAGATGGTTTACGGTATGATATTATAAACTTCACACAGGTTTCTATACTGAGAAGCCAGAAGGACATCAATGGCCATCAAATCGTTTGATCATATCTGACTGTTTACTGTGTACGTGTTTACATTAACTATATATATTATGGGTATTTAAATTAACAATTTTTGTTTTTCTTTTAACATGATTACAGAGCTGCGCACTGATGTGGACCACCTGGAGAAGAACAACACAGGTGAATTCATCTCACAGTAACTGTAATAGATCAAGGAACACAGGTGAATTCATCTCACAGTAACTGTAATAGATCAAGGAACACAGGTGAATTCATCTCACAGTAACTGTAATAGATCAAGGAACACAGGTGAATTCATCTCACAGTAACTGTAATAGATCAAGGAACACAGGTGAATTCATCTCACATGAACTGTCTGTAATAGATGGTTCTGCTGAGAATAACATTTTCTGTGTGACCGTTTCTGAAAAATAAGAAAGCAGGGAATCATATAGCTTCAAATTGACATAATTGGTTGTTCAGATATGGCTTATAGAGTAATGGCTTGACAGGTTCTCTGGACTATAACATTACACCTAGCTACACGTTTAAGCATTTATTTCATATTTACATGATTTTAGCTCTGAGATTTAGTTCAGACACGCTGAAGAGTCTGCCTGTGCTATTAACTCATTTTGGATTAAAAAAATATATTCTGCCATGTCTCTGTATCAAAAAGAGTCACATGTGACCTCAATCTTTAATACAGTATATGTTTACTAATAATATACATTTTAATTTCATATGTTTACAGACTTACAGAGGGAAATTTGCATCCTGCGGAACGAGAGCATCGAAGGTGAATTCATCTCACACAGTGTTGACTTTTTTGTTTTAGTCAATAGATTAGTTTCAGTCACATTTTAGTCACCTGGAATGTTTTAGTGTTAGTCTAGTTCTAGTGGACTAAATCTACAGTAGATTTAGTCGACTAAAGTGTATTTTGGCGGGCCTATAGATGCCGTTGTATAATGACTTATTTTACGTTTGCTTAAAATAGCCGATCTACAAGCTCACACCGTGCCCCGCTGCGACGTGTTGTGAGCTTGTAGATCTATTTTCAGCACGCAACCAATTGTAAAATGACTTATACTAGTCCCTAACATTTTAGTCTAGTTTTTTATAGTCGCTGAAAAACAATATTTTGCTGAATATATTTAGTCTTAGATTTAGTCATCATAGTTTTCATTTAGTTTCCATTTAGTCGTTTAGTCGACGAAATCAACCCTGATATTCTCACATAAACGTTTAATAATTTACAATTTACACTTTCTAAGTGTTATGCAGAGCGAATTAGCCCGACGTCAGCTAATGGGGATCCATTCAATAAACTTACAGTAAGCGAGGACAACACAAGTGAGGTAATAGACATCAAATGCATTATGCAGGCCTAATCTTTTATAGATTTTCCTTATTTCTTCAAGAAATGACTGAAAAAAATCTAAATCATTGCTTTGTTTTTAATACTTGAAAAACGTTGCTTTTTTTTGAGAATGCAGATCTCAAGCTCACAATGTGTCGCATTGTGACAGTTCAATTGTGTGTGTGTGTGTGTGCGCGTGCGTGCGTGCGTGCGTGTGTGTGTGTTTTTTTTTTCGGTGCACAGCACGGAATGGTTTGGAGAAGTCCTTCAACCACAGTCTGAAAGTCCTCCAGAACGACCTGGACAGGGTGTGGACCTGGCTCTACAACGACTTAGGTGAGTGGCTGCAGTCAGCGGTATACTCAACTGTAAGTAAAAGTACAAATACTGCAGTGTAGATGTACTCGTTACAAGTAGAAGTCCCGGATTCAAAATGTACTCAAGTGAAAGTATACAAAAGCATCTGCATCAAAATGTACTAAATGTACTAAAAGTAAAAGTATATATTGCAGAATGTCCCATTTCACAAGTTCAACATTTGTATAAAATCTTTTGAAATAGCCGACTATTTTCAAATGGCGGAAATGTATATTGGGTTGAAGTGTTTAATAAAGCAATTAGCCACAATAGGTCTCAGGTTACAGGGTATTTTATAATAGCTGTGGTGAGGGAGGGTCTCCTACCCTATATCGAACCCGAGCTCCCACAGAGTTAGTGCCGAAGTGTCCTTGAGCAATTTGCTCCCGATGGTTTCCTCTGCCATTGGTGTATGAATGTGTGTGTGAATGGGTGAATGTAATGCACAGTCTATGTAAAGGTGTATGAGTGTGTGTGTGAATGGGTGAATGTAATGCACAGTCTATGTAAAGGTGTATGAATGTGTGTGTGAATGGGTGAATGTAATGCACAGTCTATGTAAAGGTGTATGACTATGAATGTGTGTGTGAATGGGTGAATGTAATGCACAGTCTATGTAAAGGTGTATGAATGTGTGTGTGAATGTAATGCACAGTCTATGTAAAGGTGTATGAATGTGTGTGTGAATGGGTGAATGTAATGCACAGTCTATGTAAAGGTGTATGAATGTGTGTGTGAATGGGTGAATGTAATGCACAATCTATGCAAACTTGCAAAGTGTTTAAATTTAACGAAAATGTTAGTTTTTTTTTAGTCAATGATAACAGCCTTCGCTGCCTCCCTCTGTCACGCAGGCAACCGCAGTGCCTTCTCTGTGGCGTTGAACAACAACAAGAACCTCACGTGCATTGGTGGACTGCTCAGTCTCGAGCCGAGGACAGTGATGTACCAACACATGTTCCTCAACGAGGGCGATGACTACAGCGTGTCGAGCGGCGTGTTCACTGTGCGTCTGCCGGGCGTCTACGTGCTGGCGCTCACGATCTACAGCAACGCCGGCCAGCCCTTCCTACCCCTGCACCTCTGCGCCGAGCTGACCGTCAACGAGGGTCAGCTCGACGGGTACATTGTGGCCAGCCCCGGAGAGAAGTACAAGCAGGTCTGATTGAAGGTTTTTTTTTATTGATTACGTTATTTCTCTTGCAGGTGTCTGATGTGTGTGCGTGTATACAGCCTGAGGCTGCACTGCACTCACACATATCACTCAGACACCTGTCTTGTGTCTGTCTCGTGTCTTGTCTGTGTTTGAGGGCCACTCCAATTAATTTTCAATGGAAGTCACATTCAAGACACCTGTCTCGTCCCGTGTCTCATGTCTTGTCCGTGTCTCAGGAAGCTCACACATGGTTTGACGATACAGCCTGGTTTGATGGAGCTGTGTTCTGACCTTAGAGTATATATTAATAGAGAAGGCATCCAGAGGAAACCCTGAGGCGAAATGGACATAGTGGCCGAATGAAGGTATTGCAGCCTGGCCCCAAACACATGAACGTGCTGTCCGTTGACTATCATTGTGCACGTTCACGACGGACAACACTCGTGCGCGTTCAACGGCAGCGCGTTCATGTGTTTGGGGCCACTCACCATTGCAATCCGTCCCAGAATGCACTCTGTTCCTACCAGGAAGGAGGAGTGAAATCGCCTCATGCGCTTTTGAGCAAGTGGATGGAGGAGAACTCGGGTGTCTTCTCTATTCATATATACTCTAAGGTTCTGACCCCCCATCAAACAAGGCTGTCTCGTCAAACCGTGTGACTTCCATTGAAATTGATTTGGAGCGGCCATCAAACACGGACAAGACACGAGACATGGACGAGACACATGGCTGTATATGTGTGAATGCAGTCCAATAGCGGGCGTTCACACGGTGTGTCCTATCTCTTCTGTGTGTCGCACGGCTCGCAAAGCATTTCCAATGGGAGTCACGTGTTTTGATGACGCGACCTTGTCGCATGGGGGGGGAGGGGAGGAGGGCAGAAGACAACTATTGCTATTGAAAAATAGCAGATCTACAAGCTCATAGCACGCCACCGAGTGGCGCGCTACGAACTTGTAGGTCTGCTATTTTTGAAAAATCGAAGAACCACTGACATAGAAACATGGCTTTTTCAGAAAACTGTCAGGACGTAGAAGACATTTTTAGAATCTGATCTCAGGTCAAAATGGGTTAAAACACGATTGAACAATGAAAACATAACTCGGGCAACTCGCGAATCGCAGGGAAAGTGTTCTACAACTATAATTAACTTGAGCAACTTGTGAATAGAAGTCAAAGTGTTCAACACGGATGTGTTTGATATGTGTGTATGAGGCCTATAAAGGCGTCGAATGTTGAATTGCCTTGTCGTTGTCGAACCAAACCCGCCAACCCCTCGTCTCGTCTCTTGTATATAGGACCAGGAGGACAGCACCACGCTGGTGGTCTCCCTGCAGCTCAGTGCTGGCGACAGGGTGGCCGTCCGTCTGCCCGAAGGATGTGTGCTGTGCGACGACGTCCATCACCACAACACCTTCACCGGCTTCCTGCTCTACCCAATGGCCCAGGGCCATAATTGGGTAGCCCAATAGCCCAATATTGGTCTTCACCCCTTCAGTACGCTTCACTGATATAGGGTTTATATGTACCTTAGTACCCCTCCCTTACTCCTTACTGTACACTTCATTTTAGGTTTTGTAGGGTCTTTACCTCTAGAGCAGAGGTTCCCAAACTGTGGTGCGTGCACCCCCCTGTGGTGTGCGCGAGTTCATATATGAACATATATGAACATATTATAGCCAATGCATGGCAAGTATATGCAGAATATATGCCATATTCAGGTTCATATATGTGGATGTGGATGTATATGCACATGTGGATATAGGAGATACATGTCTCTATATAGCTTATGCGACATATGCAGGCGGCCAATAAGATGTCACATATATGTTGCACACAAGAAAATATATGTTCATATATTTAATTTCCATGTGGGGAGTGTGTCAGGAGGTCGGGAGGTAACAGGGGGTGCACGGCCAAAATAGTTTGGGAAGCGCTGGTCTAGAGCAGGGGTTCTCAACGTTTTTGGCTGGGGACCCCCGGAAATGCTTTTGCCATGTCTCGGGACCCCCGCCCTGCCCCCCTCCCCACCACCAATACAAACTGACTGCAAAATATAACCTTAACTAGAACTGCACTCTGTCGAGTGGTCTGGTTTGCTGGGACCAGATTACATAAATGACCATATTTCTTACGTCATCATTGAGAGCTAGTCATACATATACACACCACGTACTCTGGTCCTAGCAGATCAGGCACAATTTGCTATTTTATTTTACTGATTATTGCGAACGCAGTGATTGCGCGTCTTACTGGTGTATATAGTATACGTATGACTAGCTCTAAATGATGACGTAAGACATAATGGTCATTTATGTAATCTGGTCCCAGCAAACCAGGCACAGATTTGCTGTTTTTTCTTTTGCATACACATCAAATGGCGGGTTGGCTGTCACGGTGAACGAAGACCGGGCGAAATTATCACTTGCGCGCTCTGCTTGCGCAAGTAATAATAGAGAAAATATATCATAAATGAATACTGAAACCATATATCATTAAGGAACGTTTATGCATGCACCACATGCTATGTAAACTCTTAATTTCCATTTTCCAGCCATTCAGTTGCAATTTCTTTTTTTTTCCCCCAGAGGGAACCCCTGCTCTAGAGTATACACTTCACTATAGTGTTTATAGTAGAGATGCACCGATCGGTTGCATCTTGTTCTTAACCCATTCTGACCTGAGATCAGATTCATACGAGGTTTCCACTGGACACACACTGGTCTGATGAACCCATTCTGACCTGAGATCAGATTCTAAAAATGTCAGTCGTTCTTCGATTTCAATAGTTAAAGCACGACATGATGCTAACACCAAAATGGGTTCCCGTTCAGAATGGGTTAAAGCTCCCGTCCCTCCTCTTTAGGCCTGCTGTTTATTCTTCCACGGTTTCCACTAGCGCTGTTTCGTTGTGGAGAAGAAGCTGAATAAATAACAATAAAATGCCAGCAAACCTTCACTTCCTGACTCATTCCTTGATATGTGTAAAGATAGAGATTATATAATCTATTATATATGTATGACTCTCAGAGGCCATTTGAGTTTGTAGATGTTGTTGTTTTGAGGAAAAACTATAGTAACATAATACTGAAGTATTGACATTGTTAGTATATCAGAATGATGCTGTAATACCTTCCCTAGACTACATCCCCAAAGAACAGCCCGACTTCATTCATAACCTTTTTATGTTTGTTTCTGAACATGCGTTTACAAAAATCACACCTGTGTGAAGTGAGGGGCGCTAATCTAACTCATGTTGATAAGATTAGCTGATGTAATGACGATGTAAAACAAATCTTTATTGTTGATGGTATTTAATGTTTGTGTTAGGGACAAGATGACGTACATTTTCTCTTCATTGTCAATGGCGTTTTTAAAACAAACATTGAACATTAAACCTATAGTAGGGCTAGCGCCCCTCAACAACAACTAATAAGTATAGTTTTGTATTGTGGGCTATATATATCTGCTATTTTTTAATAGCCGTGGCTAAAATCGAAAACAACTTCAACACAGATGCTTTCCTGGTTTCACACGTGTATGAATAGGCCAACATAATTTATTAACTAAAAAAGAGAGGAAGGAGTGCATCTGTTTCGTTGGAGTAAATGTCTCCAACAAGGTGCTCTTTGGTAAAAAAACGGGTGACAGAATTGATGCAAAAAAGGCAGAAAAGGCATTTGTTTAATTTATTTTCTAGCTCTCTAACCAACCAGAGCTGAGACAAGTGCTGTTATTAAAATGCTTACTATAAGATTACAAAAAAAAGCTGAAATAGCTCAAATTCATGGTCATACGTTCATAAAGCATAATTAATAGTGACTTCATGATACACGATAAATAATTGTTTCATAATAGATTTCATGTAAAGGTTAAGAATGTAAAAACATGATGTATAACTTTCTGAGGCATACAGAACAAAGGTTCCTTTTCTCAATGTTTTAACCATAATACAACTAAATATACAAACACAAATCTCACTTGATTTGAATTGCAATACTTTACAATTTCATCATTAAAGCTCAGTGATTTGGGAAAAATCCCCGGTTCGCTATAGGAGTCACCAAAGCGTTCTCCGGAAGTCAGTCCTGCTTGCGCTTAGCTTTATGGCTTACTTCTATCGAATATAGTCGCAAAATCACACTCCACTCCCATGGTCTCCCTGTGGCCTCCAAGCCCAGCTGGTCCCCACGAGACGTTCTAAACGGATGGAATGGTATATTTATATTATAGTGTGTGCTCGCTGGGGCGAGCCACTAAGCTGACGCTGCCAGATGGGGGCGGTATTGGGTAACCATGTTCCCCAACACAGCTTCCATCTGGGATCTCTCAGGGAGTTCAGCTAACGCCAATCCGTTCCGTACCGAACCAATCAGCGTGAGCTACGGGCGGGATATGTGCGAAACCGGATGTGAAGCTATATAGACACGTCAATATGATTGGTTGTGTTTGCACGCCCACACGGTGATAGACAGACGGTCCCATCCAATCATCTACCAAGTATCTTGAAAAAAAGGAACAGCCCCGTCATCGAATTTGCTTCCGCGATCCCAGATCCCAATAAGCTGTGAAACAAATTTGTGTAGCAAGCTTCTTGGATCTGGCAGCGTCAGGTTAGCGAGCCACGTCTTGCAAAAAAAATACTGTTCTATTCAATGTCCTTTTTTTCCCCTGCATATACAAACATATTGGGGTAGCCTAAGATTTAGACTCTCGTAGATGTATTTAAACTATACGAATCTAAATCTTAGCCTAGGCCATGCCTCGCACCTTTCGATCTCGCATACAACATTGATGCATGCTATATGTAAATGTTTACATCTTGCCTCAATGCATTTCCAATGGAAGTCACATGGTTTGACACAACAGGCTTTCGGCTGTGTTTCGACTGCCCCCCACCTCCTCATACAACAAAAATATTGTGTCAAAACTATGTGACTCCCATTGTTGGAAATGAATTGCGAGCTTGCGTCAGAAAATAAGTCTCATGCATCAGCTATACATCAGTCTATTGTAAAGGTGTGAGTCAGGCCTACTGGAAAGTAATCCCTTATTTGGGCAACAAACTGAGACATACATCCCACTGTGTAATATACGGTTTATCCACTGGGTGGCACTAGACGTCACAAAATGACAGTCCTACTAAATTGTGCACAATATGTGATAGTGTGAACTGTGAACGCATCCTACCAAACTATGAGGCATATTGAGGCATTGTTCCAAAAATGTGTTTTGCAAAAATCCACCTGTTGGTGGCCCTATTACAGGCCAATGTGAAAAGGGTGGGATATATTCCTCAGCCTAGTAGGAAAGTCTGTGAATATACAGAGACGTGTGTTTTCAATTAGTCTAATATTCATTAGAAGGACAATATCAGTCACCAGAAGCAGAGACGTGTGTTTTCAACCAGTCTAACATTCATTAGAAGGACAATATTGTCTGATCAAATGAATATCAAATATCTAAACATTAAATCAAGCAACTTAAAACGTTAATGGGTTCACACAAAAGCCGGAGTAAATCCTATATACTCATTTTTTCCCCATAAATCAGTGTTATTGAACACCCTTTATGTCTGTGTGTTGTTTCGAAAATATTGAACCAATGGAAAGTAGTAAAAAGTGCTTTGGACAAAACCTCTCCATTGGACCGTCAACTCAAAATGTCTGCTAAATCAACTAACTCCACCACTCATGGAAGTAATTGACAATATATGTAGGGAAAATATGCCTTTCTTTCTATAATCATTCACCAGAGATATACGGTTTAACGTGCTCACACTTTGGGACTTGGGCGTCTTGTTGTTGTTTACTCACTTGTTGTATAGTTGTTTGTCGATGGCGATTGATGACTGCAACAGCCAACAGGTTGGTATTATTGGTAGGAGTTTGTGTTGTGTGAGTGTATGGTTCAAAATAAACGGGGGCAAACAAAACAAGAACAGGCTCCAGACATAAACTAAATAAAGGTCTCAAAAAACAGACGAGCGCAGGGTTCGATAACAAATAATAAAGTAGGCTACTTTTCTTTCTTTCTTTCTTTCTTTCCTTTCTTTCTCTAACTGCGCTGTTTGTGCGTTGCGTGCAAGCTGTTGAAAATCTGTATCTCTACTACTGGCGTCTTTCTTCCTACAGCTGTGAGCCTGTGGCTTAATTAAAGGGAACCATGGTGCCATCTCTCAAGGCAACCAGTGGGGGCGCCATTTGGTCAAATCAAATAAGATGGCTCCTACAATATATAAAGTTACAACACCAACTTTGATGTGGCTGTATTGGTTTGTTTTAAAAACATAGAGTTTTCTTTATTTCCTGAAAAATGTATATTTTATATGTAACATTTTGGAGTTATGAGGTTTCCTCCCGACAGCAGATATCATACAATTATAGACATATTTCTTTACAGAAATCTGCATTAAAATGTGTGTGTGTGTGTGTGTGTGTGTGTGTGTGTGTGTGTGTGTGTGTGTGTGTGTGTGTGTGTGTGTGTGTGTGTGTGCGCGTGTCAGCCTGGATGGACCCATACAAAACAAGTAAAAACAACGTCGCATAATTGACTTCATGAAATCAACCTTTATTATGTCCATAAAGCTATGTCACACTTTAAAGAAGTGCTATGTATATGGGTGAGGTACAAGCAGGTTATTTTTTCTCCTGATATGCAAGAGTATGATTTAAATACCCCTCTGTGCATGGGTGTGTGTGTGTGTGTGTGTGTGTGTGTGTGTGTGTGTGTGTGTGTGTGTGTGTGTGTGTGCGTGTGTGTGCATGTGTGTGTGTGTGTGTGTTATTGAGAGAGGTCAGGGTAGAGGAAATGTGTTACTGTATGTTAGTTATATGGAGTTGGAACAACAGTTCAGGAGGCGGAGAAACACACATTGGCCCTGCCCTTCACGCCACTCTCTGCCCTCCACGCCAATCCACCTGTCCCCATTTATACCTGCCCAGTACCACCCAGAATCCTCCATGTTTCGCCCGCCTCACTGCGTCGCACACTAGCCGCCTTCCTACAGGCTTCTCGCATCCCACCTTCACCTCCATAGTAGCTCCTTTCCCCGCTCCCCTCAAAGGAGCTTATTGGCACTAGG
The DNA here is from genome assembly GCF_963924005.1 of Protomyctophum bolini. Lineage (NCBI taxonomy): Eukaryota > Metazoa > Chordata > Actinopteri > Myctophiformes > Myctophidae > Protomyctophum > Protomyctophum bolini. The sequence continues at coordinate 8,987,082 of NC_137870.1, forward strand.
AATACTACATTCACTTTGCCAAAGTGGAACAAACGATTACAACAAAACTCTCTCTCTCTCTCTCCTTCTCAGGTTCCTGCTGGGGGGTGACCGCCCATGCGCACCGTAAGACGAACGCCCTACGACGAACGCCATACGACGAACGCCATACGACAAACGCCATACGACCTCCACCTCAAATACCTCAGGATCGGCGACTCCCCCCTGGAACCTACACACCCGATTTCATTCATTCCTCCATTTCTTTACTGTCAATAAATTCCTTAAACCTCCCCAATGGTGTGTTTCTTCCGACTAGTGAAAGTGTAGTTATTGAGAAAGGTCAGGGTAGAGGACATGTGTTAGTTAGTTAGTTCGTTAGTATAGTTATTGAGAAAGGTCAGGGTAGAGGACAAATTATTCAGGATTTCAATTCGAATACAGAAAAAATAGCCGGTCTACAAGCTCGAAACGCGTCGCAAGTGCGATGCGTTTTATAGATCGGCTATTTTTCCTACGACAGGACTGGAGTGAGTGTGGAACTATAGTGTGGTGCTCTCCATCGTCAAAGTTGCCCACCCCTGAGCTATAGAGGACATGTGATAGTTAATTAGTTAGGTAGCTATTGAGAGAGGTATATAGGGGACAGCAGGTGTCCAGAGAAGACGCGAGGTCAGGGTACAAACAGCAGGGTATCCTGGGTGTTTTATTGAGCGAGGTTGGGGTACAGTGGGGTGTTTTATTGAGCCAGGTCAGGGTACAGAGGGTGTTTTATTGAGCCAGGTCAGGGTACAGAGGGTGTATCCTGGGTGTTTTATTGAGTCAGGTCAGGGTATGGGTATCCTGGGTGTTTTATTGAGTCAGGTCGGGGTACAGTGGGGTGTTTTATTGGGCCAGGTCGGGTACAGAGGGTATCCTGGGTGTTCTATTGGGCCAGGTCGGGGTACAGCAGGTACCCAGAGAAGAAGTTGAGCTCCTGTTTGCTTCCACACAGGTTCCTCCCTGACATCAGCTCCATGTACACCTGACACCCTCTGCTCAGCTGCAGCAACACCACCTATGGACACACAATCATCATCATCATCGTCAATGATTATTATTATTATTATTATGATATATTGTGTGTGTATATAGAGATAGGCCAATTAAGTATCGATCTGTTGCATTTGTGCAACATCGTGAAAATAGCCTCGCTTATAGCCCTATAGCGCTGTGTTTCCTGAGAATCACACCCGTGTGAAGTGAGGGGCGCTTTTATCGTCGTACGTCGTCCGTTCGTTGTCAACGGGAAAACAAAGCTTTGTGTAAAACAAAAATAGCCGATTTGCTCGTCTACATATGACATAGATTCTCCATGCATTGTCAATTGTAATGTTTGTGTGAGACGAAAATCTACACTATAAAATATAGTGCCCCTCAGAAAATGTAAAATCATGATAGTTTTCTTTTTGAGGGGCTATGTCCAGCTTGTGTGCAAACACAGACAGTAACCCATTCTGACCGGGCACCCATTTTGGTGTTAGCATCATGTTATGCTTTACCTATTGAAAAATAGCAGATCTACAAGCTCATATCGCGCCACCGAGTGGCGCAATACGAGCTTGTAGGTCTGCTATTTTTGAAAAATTCGAAGAACGACTGACATTTTTAGAATCTGATCTCAGGTCAGAATGGGTTCATCAGACCAGTGTGTGTCCAGTGGAAACCTCGTATGAATCTGATCTCAGGTCAGAATGGGTTAAATGCCATTGACAATGTTTGGACAATTTTGAGGGTTCGTGTAAACACATACATTGCGGAAACACAAACATTGAAGACAAAAGTGAGGACGCAACTTGTTATTGGCCGGCATGAGATGATAAGAGCGCCCCTCACTTCACGTGGGTGTGATTCATAAAGCCAACCAGCCAAACAAAAGGAAGAGTGAGGCTTTTGCTTTCATGACATATCTCAGACCATTAGGTTCTATGGAAGATGCTTCGTATTCTATTATTGTGAGTTCGACCCATTCTAATATACTACCGTATATGCGTTCAGCACTGGTAGTTGAACTACAACTCCCATCAGTGATCATGGAAGCAGAGTTTTCTACCTGTGTGCCACTGACTGTCTTCCAGTTGCGACCGCAATGTCATTTACTGAAATGAAATCGTAAATGTCCCGTCAGTCAGTCACACAAAATCCCCATACATGGGAATGCCCCCATATATGGTGCCCAGGTCTCGTGACATCACATGACATCAGGGATGGAGATACCTGATGTCATATAGTAAATGCGACCTGCTGTCACAAATTAAGCCCATATATGGAGTTCCCTGATGCCATCAATATTGGCCAGCAACTCTATACATCTGACCTCGGCTCAAACCTCAAACCCTCATATCTCCCTTAGATCTGGATATACAGTATGTCAGAACCTGTTCTGACATTGCATATGTTGATCCTTCCCCATCCACCCTTTCTCTACCATGTCTTCCTTTTGACTGGTACCTGTCCACAGCCGGCCGAGAACTAGAGTTCTAAAAACAGAAAATGGCCCGGCCCTCATCAACAAACAAACCCTGTACACTCAAGAGAATGTCCCCACTACCACCCTTAGATATCCATATATGGAGCTGACCTGTTCTGACATATGTCGATCTGACCCCCCCCCCCCCCCCCATGCCAAAGTGTCAGCGCTCGCCCAGCAGTCTGCCGTCAACGAGGCGGATGCGTGCACGCAACCTCGCCCTTAGGCGTCCTATACTGGTTACCAGTAAGACGCGCAAACGCGGGAAGCGAACGCAGCTGAGACCCTGCAGATCATGTCTGTCTGTCTGTCTGTGTGTCTGTCCCGCTGTTACTGTATATGTGGACCTGGCCCCTTTTGTGCCCATGGAGCTGATGATGCAACACACTCCGTATTTGGACGTATATCGGGACAGACAGACAGACACACACACAGACAGACATGATCTGCTAGGTCTCATAGTAAGTGCTCACTGATTTCGCAATCATTAGTAGTAGTATTAGTAGGAGTATTACTAGTAATAGTAGTTTCATACCTGAGTACCACTGTCTTCCATGTCCTCTCGGTTGTCTTCCCACATAGAAGCCACCACCTCACCGTTCTTCATCATCTGGACCTAAACACATACAGCACAAACATCACACGATCAAACAGGATGTTAGGAGATCAAGGCAAGACAGACATCTTTAGAAGCTTGTTCCATCCACACACAGACAGCACACTCGTATAGGGTCTCTCTTAGCTTATTTAAAGTATACAAGTAAGGGGTTTCCAGATATTTACAAGCTTGTCTCACAAACGGCACAAGCGTACAGTCTCTCTTATCTTATTTACAGACTGTTTGTCTTAGGAGTCTGTGGTATAGAGTCTGTTGGCCAGTCAGTCCGTTGGTGGGGTTGGTGGGTACATTACCTTGTGGTAGAGTCTGTTGGGCAGTCAGTTGGTTGGTGGGGTTGGTGGGTACGTTACCTTGTGGTAGAGTCTGTTGGGCAGTCAGTCAGTCAGTTGGTGGGGTTGGTCGGTACGTTACCTTGTGGTAGAGTCTGTTGGTCAGTCAGTCAGTCCGTTGGTGGGGTTGGTCGGTACGTTACCTTGTGGTAGAGTCTGTTGGTCAGTCAGTCAGTCCGTTGGTGGGGTTGGTCGGTACGTTACCTTGTGGTAGAGTCTGTTGGGCAGTCAGTCAGTCCGTTGGTGGGGTTGGTCGGTACGTTACCTTGTGGTAGAGTCTGTTGGGCATCCCGGTAACGGGGTGGATCCCTACGTTGGAGTACGCTGTGAAGGTGAACACGTAGACGCCCGCACGAGGTGCTGTGAACACACCTGGACGGAGAGAGGAGACAGAGAGAGAGAGTTAATTGCGAACGCAGTGAGCACTTACTATGAGACCAGGTTCTACTAAATGTCTTGACAATCATGACAAATCATAGATGTTTTCAGAAAAAACCTATGTTTCTATGTCAGTGGTCCTCAAACTATTGCATGCATAAGGACCCCAGAATGATATGTATTTGGCCGTCGACCCCCATCTGAAAATATGGTGTTCCAGGGACCCCACCCCCCCCAAAAAAAGCAAAGAGTTAAAAAGTGTTTGCTGTGAAAGAATATATATTCAAAGATTTGTGCCACACTTTCACGATTAAAATAAATAATCTACAAGCTATGAGCTTGTCTTGGTACAGTGGACAGTAGTCTTTAGGGTGGTTGACAGTAGTCTTTAGGGTGGTTGTGTTCCATTTGATATCCAGCACTATCTGCATTGCGTGACCTCAGTATAGGCTACATAGAAACTGATCTACTGGAGATTCTGACTTTCAATTGTACATCCATTTTGTTTTGATTACAGAACAGATTGAACATAACTTTATACTTGCTATACCCAGCATCCCTATTCTGGGACATTCACCACAAATAGCCAATCTACAAGCTCACAAATCGTCTCTATTTGCTAAAGAGTCTGTGTGTGTGTGTGTGTGTGTGTGTGTGTGTGTGTGTGTGTGTGTGTGTGTGCGTGCACCCACCCAGGGCAGGGTTATATCCGTAACCCTGGTTCAGTTTGATGCTGTTGTAAGGGATGGAGATGTTGGTGGTGAACGGCCCGAAGCACTCGCCACTGCTGGGCTCCATGGTGGCCGCAAACGATACTGCAATCTCCTCTACGGGACAGAGACAGAGAGAGAGAGACAGAGAGAGAGAGAGAGAGAGAGAGCTTATTATTATATAAGGAGGAAGAATATTCCCCAAAATAAATCACACCCGTGTGAAGTGAACAGGGGGGACAGGGTCTCAATGTGTGCGTGTGTGTGTCTCTGTGTCTACCTGTGACCTCCTTGACGCCGACCTCCAATAGGCTGATCTGGTGCCATAAGCTCATCATCCTGTGAAAGGTGGAGTTCTCCAGGGCAAACATCTGGTTGGCGGCGCAGCAGCACCCCCTCTGGCGGTTGAAGGTACAGTCACAGTCGAACTTATCGGTGCACGGCAGGGCGCCATCGTGTGCGACTGCATGGTGAGAGAGAGAGAGAGAGAGAGAGAGAGAGAGAGAGAGAGAGAGAGAGATAGAGAGAGAGAGAGAGAGAGAGAGAGAGACAGGTTGAGAGGCAGAGAGAGAGAGAGATAGAGAGAGAATAATGGAGAGTAAAACCAAGTTCAAAGTAACAAGGTTAATAACTCAAATGAAAACTATAATTCAAATACAGTATAGGCTATATATCACTGTAGGCTACAGTAGGCCTATAAGGGAAACTATGCAAAAGTTATAGCTTACAATGTATTGTGATTACAAAACTAAATCAAATCATAAAGACCTTTTTACTTTGTTTTTTTCAATGAATACTGTGCTTTTTTTCTGCAAACTGTCAATGAAGTAATCAATCAATCAATCAATCAATCAATCAATCAATCAATCAATCAATCAATCAATCATTGGCTATCTCTATGGGGTGTGTAATTGATAGAAAATGTAACCTACGTGCAGCCGCATGCATTATTTCAGCATTGCTGCTCTCGGTGCTGCTCACACTGCCACAGAGAAACAGCGCCCCCCAGAGGCACGCGGCTGACAGGACGACTAACTTCATGCTCTGGAATAAAAAAATAAAAAATAAAAACAATGTGGAAGGAAATATAGGCTAAAAACCCCCAAAAGGGGTTCCAGTCCTAAATGGGTTAACCCCACTGGGTTAACCCATTCAGGAACGTCGAAATAATATATACCGGTATTCAAAGATCTGTGCCGCATTTACACGTTTAAAAAAAAATAGCAGACCTACAAGCTTGTAGCGCGCCACTCGGTGGTGCGCTATGAGCTTGTAGATCGGTGTGGAACGCGTGTCAAATTTGCGTGTGTCGTATTTGTGTTGGTGGGGCGAACGGTTCTCGAGTTACGTGGATTACAAACACAGTACACACACACATATAGAGACTTGGTGCATTCATATAGATAGATTGTGCTATTGTGATATGGCATAAGTGTCCTATACATAAATATTGGATCGGGAAAAATCAGTACCGGCATATCATCAAAATCTAATTATCAGAATCAGAGCAATGATGATTACTGTCACAATATAGAGCTATTTAACACTGTTACTGAACACACACTATAGCAATGATTACTGTCAGAATATAGAGCTATTTAATTAACACTGTTACTGAACACACACTATAGCAATGATTACTGTCACAATATAGAGCTATTTAACACTGTTAATGAACACACACTATAGCAATGACTACTGTCACAATACAGAGCTATTTAACACTGTCACTGAACAAACACTCTATAGCAATGATTTGGCCTACTATATGGGATTACGGTGCTATTTAAGACCTTCATGTACAGTATACGTACAGCTCCATCAGACTTACTGTGTGTGTGTGTTGCTGTAGAGCGTTGTCTTGTCTGGTTATGAACAACAGTCCTGGTGTGAGACTCGGAGCGTTGCTGCAGTCTATGAAGAGTTTTATGTGTGGGCTGGCTTTAGGTTACCTGTTGCTCCGCCCCTTTGTCAGGTGGACGCCAACAAGACACACCCCTCTCCACGTGTACATGCCCACGCACGAACGCACGCACGCACGTGCACACACTCACACGCACGCAAATATCCATATCGATGCACGTAGCCTATGCACGCACACACATACACACACGCACACGCACACACACTCACACTCACACTCACACTCACACTCACACACACACACACACACGTATACAATAAATGCATGCACACAGACGCACTCACACACACACACACCTGTATTTACTTGTGGTACCGGAAGTCACAAGCAAGCAATTCTTCTTCTGCCAATTGTTCTTCATAATTCTTCACTGAGTGTTTCACTAATTGTCCTCAAATACACCTATCGAAAGGTCAATGACCTCAAACACACCTACGGGATCAAACATGGTTCTGGGTCTCCATAAGCATAATAATACCTAGATCACACACGCACACACGTGTATACGCACGTGCACGCACACATGCACGCACGCACGCACGCACACATACACAATGACCTCAAATACGATCAATTATGACATACACACAGCACGTACGCATAATTATGCACACGCACCCACCCACTCACGCACGCACACACGAAATGTAGCCAAAAACACAACAAGGAAATAAAAGGGCAACTCCTCGATCAACGTAAGGAGCTGTTGTTGGCTGTTAAAACGCACAGATCTAGCGACACAATGCTCCATTGTGAGGATCACAATAGTTTATTTATCTTTTAGCGGGGCATGGGTGTCGTGTTGCTCTGACTATATGCACACATAATAACACGTCCTACTTCCCCTAATAGGCTCTATATGCACACATACTAACTAATGCTTCCTATTTCCTCTAAGTCTGGGCCAAATTCTGCGAAAATGTCCGAGCTGAATTTTGGTCTCAGTCCAGCCCTGGGGAAGGGGCCCAAGTTCTTTCCAAAATGGGGGGTGTGTGTGTGTGTGTGTGTGTGTGTGTGTGTGTGTGTGTGTGTGTGTGTGTGTGTGTGTGTGTGTGTGTGTGTGTGTGTGTGTGCGCGTGCGCGTGCGTGCGTGTACGTATAAAGCCCATTGCTGGTATTTCTCCTAGTAATTTACAATATTCAGCAAAGTAATCATGCACATCCCTAGCATCATTTAGCACATTATTTTGGCCAAACTAGCAGATCTACACAAGCTGTGGTACAATTGTAATGTATAAATTAATTTATACATACTGTGAGTTAAAGCCCTTGAAGCAGTAATAAGCTTGACTCCAAAGAAAATCCACGTCCACATCGCTTGTAGTGTTTAACTTTTTACTTGACAAAAAGATGTACAGAACAACAAACAACATGTGATACAAAAAAGGTGTTCATAAACTATTCTGAAATGGTCTAGTATAATTCTGACGTGGCTTAATATGTCCATCGTGGGTTAGTATTTTCCAAAGTGGGTAAAAAAACTGTGGCTGCTCTCAGGCTTCCAGCTCTGAAATAACTAAAAAACGTGCTGGACACAGCTGCTGCTGATAATGCACACTGAATTAACTGGCTTGCTGGCTTCTACTCCAATAGGCTGAATTCTTAATTGGCTCTATTAACTCAGTTAGACTCTAAGCTGCACAAAATGTGTAATCGAGAAATGTCCTTCAATATAGCTACACACAATGAAATAACTCCAATACACTCATAGACATTTTCTGTTCTAAATATGGCTCTCACACATACTGTACTGTATACTAAAACTCCACTACGTCTCAGAGGCAAATAATATTGCACTTTTACTGCAATAAAATTTGTTTGTGTTGTTGTTCTTGTTCTGCTACAGCTTGTTCTGCTCAAAATATATGCATGGTACCCTCACAAAAACATGCAGTCATCCTGGTCTCTAAACTGCCTCCCCCTGGCCAGCCGGGGCGCCTGATGGAGGGGAAAGGAACCGGTTGGAATAACGTGTTCTTTCCACGCGCTACGTCCAACCAGGGAAACTCCCCCCTGTCAGGTGTAAAGGAGCAACTTGGACACTCAAGCATGAAGGAAGCATGAGTTAAGTCCGTTGCTCTCCCCAGGTTGGCGGAGGGTGTGTAGAGCCCAGGATCACAGTAGAATAGATGATTGACACAGGGGTGAAAAATGGGTTACAAAATCGTGGGATAAAAAATATATTAATTTTTTTACACACATATATATATATATATATATATATATATGCATGTTCAAACTTGCGAAATGGGGACATATTTCTGCACAATGAGCACTTTTATCTGTGGGTACTTTAGTATACTTCTGATGCATTTTCGATGCATTTTGAATACAGGACGTAATTGCAGTATGGATACGTTTACTTTAAGTATAACATATGAGCACTTCTTCTTCCAATACTGCCGTTATTGTGCGCCAACCACTATAGCTGTGTTGGGTTTGTTGTTAGCGGGACATGGGTGTATTTGCTGTGCTCTGTGTTGGGTTTGTTGTTATGCATGGGACATGGGTGTATATTTGCTGTGCTCCCTATGGACACATCCCTGTGTTCTCTCTGAATGAGAGAGGTGTGTTTGGACATCATTGTCAAATCTCAGGATACAATACGCCATGGCCTCGTTGTGACTGATATGGGACAGAAGATGAATGAGCTTCAAAACTGGAACAAAACTATAGAATAAAACAAGACAATTAGACACCGTAAAAGGAGCCGGTGGGCTGCTTATCGTCATGCTGATCAGAACAAGACCCAGATCTGCAGTGCTGTGCGCCTGTGCGGTGTCAGCTTAATGCTCAGGCTTTGCAAACAGCAGCCTCCCTTTTTTTTAATTGAGACCTTCAGAAGACCCAGGGGTGTCGTTTGCATGTTTGTGGGAAAGCCGGAGTTATGGCCGACATGGTATGGGTGGGGGAGTAAGTAAATGTCCCGGTGGTCAGCTATCCTGTTGACATGGTGTGACTGGCAGAGTGTGGCTGGACTGTCATAATATTGGGTTCGTTCACTGCTTTTCAACCCTTTCCATATCCCAGGTCCATTGTTGTATTTGACCACCATCTGATGAGATTTAACCTCTCAGACCCAAGACCATAATTCCATGCTCTATTGATGTTGGTACATATAGGAGAGATAACAGGGACAGCTCTTTACTCCCATTTTTTTGCCCCCAGTTATGAATTGCCCTCTGCACGCATACTGAAAGTATAAAGTACTCATTATGAAGAATGTCCCATTTCACAAGTTTTCAAATGTATGAAATGTGTAAAAAAATATATTTTTTGAAAAACGTGTCACATTGTGAGCTTGTAGATTGGCTATTTTCAAATGAACGAAATGTATATAGTGCTGAAGTGGTTATGCATGTTTTGTAATAGCCTGAAGTACTGAAAATTGGAAATACTCCAGTAAAGAAATGATATCACAAGATTGACACCACAAGGAAACCCCAACACTTACTGGCACAATATATATTCCTTCCTCAACTTACATAATTTGGATTTTTTCTTTTTATTTTCCGTATGTTTTGTGCAGCTTTTATTGACAGAATGACAGCGATGGAAAATGCAGAGTTTATTAAAAAACATAATGGGATTGATTGATTGATTGATTCATTCATTCATTCTTTCATTCATTGATTTTGAGGGGCACTAGCCACTCCAAAATCTGGCTTTCGGGAAATTACGTCATTATTTTAGTTAATTTTGTAATCACAAAATACAATTTCTGTCCATTGTCTTGTATGATAATAATCTATTGGGTGGTTGTTGTGTGTTTACTATATCGTTAGAACCATATAGTTACTGTATATTATACAATATGAAGGACAGCTGTTGGGTGGTGGTGGTTATGGAGGAGAGGAAGCAAGAATGACTCAACAGTTTGTCTCCAGAGAGCAGAGACATATAGAGAGCATGTATTGTGCGAAGCAGGTGATTGTGTGCATGTGCGTATCTGTATCTCTGTGTGTGTGCGTGTGCGTGCGTGCGTGTGCGTGCGTGCGTGCGTGCGTCAACTGACCTAGTCCATCTCTTATCATGTTACATCAGTGGTTCCCAAAGTTTTTAGCTCAAGACACAAACTAGAGTGAAAAAAGCAGATCTACAAGCTCACAACAATTAACGCGTCACCACATTGCGAGCTTGCCGATCTGCTATTTTCACTATACTTTTTATTTTATTCCTGAATTAGTTTTCAACTCATGAACGTGTATTTCTTTGTAGAATTTTTTCAAAAATAATGACAAACCCCACTGAAAAGAACTGTGTTCTTTTGGTATTGCATTGTGTTTTTATTGTTGTTATGACCTACAGCACTTTGGTCAACTCAAATGTGCTTTCTAAATAAAGTTGGATTGTAAGATATATCTCCCCTTGTGTTTATTGTATGTATATTGTCTTGTTTTGTTTTGTTTCTGTTGTATGTACAGTCACGGTTTGTAGGTGCTAGGAAGTGCAGGAAACTCAAACAAAGGCAGGACAAGAAGATCACATAAACTAACCTGACACTAACTTAAGATCCAGCACTGCTAACAAACACAAGGCAGAGTTTAAATAGTCACTGGAACTCATCACCCAACCTGGCTCAGCTGGCCTGGTCCCCACAGGTGATGGCACTCAGGGCACTCAGAGGAGCAGGACTTGGGAGAGACAGAGGAAAATCATGGACAAACGGAGGGGCTCAGGACGTGACCGCATGACAGTATTGTCAATTGTCATTTAGTTTACATGTATGTTTGATTAAAATTTTAAAAAAAAAGTAAATTGAAGTTGGATTGTAACTAAGCATGGACAAAGACGAAAAAAGGAAAGGTAGCCTACTATGTTTACCCTGCAGGGTAACTGGACTAAGCTCAAGAACATGTCCACTATGGTGTAAGGCGGGACCTAATACATTTTTAAGCCTTGGAGCCCCTCTCTGATCAATCAATCAATAATGTGTGGCTATTGTTCTCAGGTTTCACCATCAAGGGTTAACAATTCATCCAGTTCACACTTCACACTTTACCTGACTGTCAGTAGTGTGAAAAACTTAACTCTGAGAGCATTTTACTCCCATGGATGGTTAGAGGTTTAACAACATTCAAACAAGCATATATTTTTCAAATATTTTCTGATTTCAATCAACGACTCATCATTTGAAAGCTTACATTCTGTGAGTAGTTTCATAATCTGCAAAAAGATGAAAAAGACCAATGCCCCCTAAAGCACGGTACTTTGTCACAAATACATTGCTAATTACATGAGATATTTACATGTGAGGTATTACCTGTATTGTCTGAATGTATTAATAAAGATGACAATTGACAGACATTCATGGGTTTTAATTGAAAAGATGAACATTACTGCAGAATGATTCATAATACACCACAAATGTAAGGAGGTAAAGATGTGGTACAGAGAGAACAGAAAGGACTCAGGGGAGGCATACTTTGGTCCGACGGACCATTGGTTCGACAGAGCATTGGTCCGACTCGGGGTTAGGTTTAGGTGTGCTGCCCCGTGCTCGCGGTTATGGTTAGGGTGAGGGTTTGGGGTTAGGTTTAGGTGTGCTGCCCCGTGCTCGCGGTTATGGTTAGGGTGAGGGTTTGGGGTTAGGTTTAGGTGTGCTGCCCCGTGCTCACGGTTATGGTTAGGGTGAGGGTTTGGGGTTAGGTTTAGGTGTGCTGCCCCGTGCTCGCGGTTATGGTTAGGGTGAGGGTTTGGGGTTAGGTTTAGGTGTGCTGCCGCGTGCTCACGGTTATGGTTAGGGTGAGGGTTTGGGGTTAGGTTTAGGTGTGCTGCCCCGTGCTCGCGGTTATGGTTAGGGTGAGGGTTTGGGGTAGGTAGTCGATGATGGGAGCAATGGATCGGACCTATGCCCTGCTGTCGGACAAAAGGCATGCACTCATTTCCAGTCGGTGGCGTTGGCATAGAGCAGGAAGCCGGAGAAGGTGTTCTGTTGGAAGTGGCTGTTGGAGTCACACAGCCGATATCCGATATGCATGATGACGGACACCTTGTCCCCAGCATTCAGCTCCATGGCCAGCACTGTATGGGCCGTCTGCAAATGTAACCGTTGTTAAGTCAGTTGTTAAATCTAATAATAAATAATAAATATTTCAATCAATCAATCAATAATGTGTGGCTATTGTTCTCAGGTTTCACCACCAAGAGTTAACAATTCATCCAGTTCACACTTCACACTTTACCTGACTGTCAGTAGTGTGAAAAACTTAACTCTGAGAGCATTTTACTCCCATGGATGGTTAGAGGTTTAACAACATTCCAACAAGCATATATTTTTCAAATAATGACTCAACATTTGAAAGCTTACATTCTGTGAGTAGTTTCATAATCTGCAAAAAGATGAAAAGGACCAATGCCCCTTGTGTCCTAAAGCACTGTACTTTGTCACAAATACATTGCTAATTACATGAGATATTTACATGTGAGGTATTAGACATGCAGAATATAGCCTAGTAGCCAAAAAGTTAACCCGGAAATGTGCTGACATCATCAATTTGTGATGACGGCATTGGCCGTGTTTAGCCAATGAGTGTTTTTTTGCAAAACTAATGCTTGGAATGCATTCAGCATGCAAATAATTAAAGACCACTTCCTACTTGTCGCTTGAGTGTTACGTAGCATGGGCTGCGTGCTGCATGCCTCTGACTGACTGTAGGTCTAACCAATTGTGTCAAAGAGAAATTGTTTGAACCCGCCCCCCGGGAAATGAAATCCACAGAGAGCCCTTCCAGACTAATATCCCACGACAATGTTGTGTGATATTAGTCTGGCTTATTATCCAGGCTAGGTCGATATAGCGTCAATCTTTTACTTCAAACAATCAAACAATTTCATACCTCGGCTGTTCTAACATAGCAGATCAGTGACGCGTTGTGATCTATTTTTGAAATAAATAATTAAATTAACCAATTTGGAATACTTTTTTTCCCACATTTTAAGATAAATCTTCTCTTATCGGGGTCCCTGGCACCAAATATTTTCAAATGGGGATCCTTGGCCAAATACATATCCATTTGGGGGTCCTTGACATGAACATCCACTACTTTTAAGGACAAGAAATTCAGAGTATGACTGCGGCGTTCAGAGTATGGGTTTTATGCCGTTCAGACTATGGGTTTTATGGGTAAGTCTCCCATTGGCTTAGAAGCAGCCTATATAGATGAGGCAGCCAATCATGAAAAAGTGTTGTCTATACTATACTACGGTCACTACTAGAGGTATTAGTGAATGTAGGCCAGGATGCTTTTCAAGCACCTGGCAAAATAAACTCTCAAAAGGCAGCAGAAAACAGGCTATAGCTGTGAATTAAAATAACGTTTTGAGTAGCTTGTTGCGTCATCATCCATCACACCTGTTTGTTGGTCCCGCTGATCCCGCTGCAGGTATGATCTTGATATTGCATTACGTTGTTGACGATCATGGAGACTCCGGCTCGGGTTCCGGCGTTACTGTACTGTACTGTACTGGTGAGTGCCAGGCTGTAGACACCGGAGCGAGGCACCGTGAACTCGCCGGTGCTCCTGTTGTAGACGTCGCCCTGGTTGATGAACTCGTGCTCGTAGAACACCACCACCACCTTGCGGAATTCGCCGTAGCAGTATAACGACTCCTCGTTGGTGAGCGCCACCGAGAACACACTGCGATCGGCTGCATGGGTGGTGGTGGAGGGGAGGGAGGGATCGCCGAAGCACGACACCTCGTTGGTCAGCGCCTGCACCGAGAAGGCACTGCGATTGGCTGCATGGGTGGAGGGGAGGGAGGCATTAAAGGGAGTGATTACACGGCTTCGCTGGATTCAGCGGTGTGTGTGTGTGTAAGCCTGCAGGGAAAGGGCTCGTGACGCCAGCTTACTTTGACACTAACAAAGGGAGACTTCAGTTCAATTAAATTGTATTAAAGTGTCAAATCACAACAAGTTGTCTCAAGACACTCCACATGTAGAGCAAATGTATTTATTGATAATATATATAGAATAGAATACATACTTGGAAGTATGAATTACATTATTTTATTATCTGCTTAATTTCTCTGTGGTGAATGCTTTTATTTAAGTTTATACCATGTTGGTAGCGTTGGTGACGTCAACATATGACGCTGAAATGCGAGCTGTGTGTGAGGGTGAGAACTGTCTATGTGTGTGTGAGGTATGATTGTGTCCGTGTTGCTTCGTGTATATACACGCCTCTCGCTCACCTAGGACGTGCTGCACTTGCTTCAGGTTGGCCTCCAGGTCGTTCAGGCTTTGGTTGAACGAACTGTCCATGTTGTGCATCTGCTTCTGCATGCAGCAGCCGCACGACGCCTTGTCCGTCAAGCACGCTGCGCACGATCCCAGGGAGAGCAGAGGAGACAGAACACATGTATAGGATAGAGACAGATTTTCACCACACCCTGCTGGTCCGTCAAGCACACGGCACACACAGCCACAGCATAACTTCATAGATGCCTATTATTATTATCCCGCGGGGGGGAAATCAGTTGCCCCAAATTAAGGCGGCACAGCAGGTTACAAATGTAGGGGTAAGACTATAAGAAAACGTCCTGTTGTGTACAGCAAAAACGAGGCAAGAAGAAAAAAGAAGAAAACAAGAAGCATTAACAATTACAAAGCAACGTAAAAACGAAACCAGTTAATTTTGTTGACTATAACGACGAATAAAATGTTTGTCGGCTTTTCACAGACTAAAGCTAAAGAAAAACTAAGGTGTGATGACTAAATCTATTGGGGGTGCTATTGGGGGTGCATACTTAGTTTAGACCATTGGTTAGACATGGGTTAAGGTTAGGTTTAGGTGTGCTGCCCCGTGGGAGGTTAGGTTTAGGGTGAGGGTTTAGGGTGCATATACTTAGTTTAGACTAGTCATTGGTTAGACATGGGTTAAGGTTAGATTTAGGTGTGCTGCCCCGTGGGAGGTTAGGTTTAGGGTGAGGGTTTAGGGTGCATATACTTAGTTTAGACTATAGTCATTGGTTAGACATGGGTTAAGGTTAGGTTTAGGTGTGCTGCCCCGTGGGAGGTTAGGTTTAGGGTGAGGGTTTGAGATAGGTTGTACAGTAGTTGTAGGACTAATGACTGGTCTAACGGTAACCAATGACTAGTCTAAACCAAAAACTGTCTAAACTAAAGTACTGCACCCAATATATTGACAATTTTGTCAACAAATAAAAACTAGACTAAAATGTTAGGGAGGGACTAGTGGAGGAGAGATCCAGACAAGTATAGAACTAAAAGACCAGTCATGTTGCAACTTATACGCTTGGTTGTGCACAGGTGTCATGCTCCGAATATAGCCGATCTACAATATATTTTCGGCACACGGCTAAGTATAAATTACTAAATTAGGCATTACGACGCCATCACGGCCCACCAACATACATTTTACTTATCAACTGTAGATTTGACTCCAGCTGAGTCAAAGCAGACAGTTAGACTTGAAACATCATCAAATTATTATATATAGGCCTACTGTAGGAATGCGGGGGAAAAATCGCCACGAAGTCAAGGCTATGTTTCGGCTGACTACACCTTTAACATCATATGTAATGTATATGTGTATAAGGTGAGGTTAAAAGTAGGAGCGCACGTGTGCACACACACACACACAAGCACGCACGCACACACACACACTTACGGTTGTTGTCATGATCATCATGTTTTGGATCATCAGAAAAGGCCAAGCTATCGATCCAATGTGCATTTGCATCTCTTACAACTATGGCCGCCAGCAGACACACAAATGCAATGTCTGGGAACAAGACAACAACATTAGATGTGACTGTTACTCACTAGAAAGAATGCATTGTTGTGAACCTATAACTCGTGAAAAATCAACATCACATCAAACGGTGGATCCGCGGCCAAATATACATGTGGGAGTTCCGGGATTCATACATTTGGGAAGTCCTTAATTTGGCACGAAAACTCTGAAATATTTTTTTGATTTGTTTTGAGATTTGTTTAATAATACATTCATTTATTAGACCGCATATGGACTAATACATGAATGTATAACCAATCTCAAGAGCAGTGAGTGTACGATCTATCCCTGCATGGTCTTCTTACCTTTCATGTTGAAGCTCAGAGGAGGAGGATACAGGTTCAGATCCAGGAGAATTTGAGTGATCGAAGGACATGCGACCTCTGGTTCTTAAACTCTTGTCTGGACATCAGATCAGAGACACTCCCTCCTTTTTCTCCTTAGGAATTCCTCTCCTCTCCTCTCCTCTCCCACCCACACCTGGGCCAAATTCCAATACCCCAAATCTTGGCCACTCCCTCACTCACACTCGGTCACTCCGGCATGGCAAAGTGACAAATAAAGACAACCTTGAACCTTGAAGACGCACGCACGCACGCACGCGAACACCAAAAGGGGTTCCCGTCCGGAAGGGTTAGAACACCAAAAGGGGTTCCCGCCCATTGCTTCGAATTTCAATTTTTCCTAGTGCATGGGACACACCATTTTTGGAGGTATAGTGCAACATTTTTAACACAAATTCACAACTTATTTATGGGTCATTGTATTCAAACTATACATTTAAACGATCAGGATAACCCTGCAGCTCCTTGATCAGCAGGTGGAAATGTCTTTGCTATTTAGTGATCCCAGAATGGAATATTCTGATTTGATTGGCTGAGCACCCCATAGCGATGATTGGATTGGCTGAGCACGCCATAGTGATGATTTGATTGGCTGATCAAAGTATGTATTGAGGATAAAAAGTGAGGGCAGAAAAGTGAATACGCCAATTGTGATTTTCTGGAACGTGATGATGTATGATGATGTATAAGAGCGCCCCTCACTTCACATGGGTGTGATTTTAATTTGTGTGTTCAACAAGTGAGATGAACACATGCACAATTAACCTCACAAAATGTGTCATGGATCTACTATTCCGATTTATTCTTTGTTCTCTAATTTATTTTATTTTATTTTATTCCCGATTACATTTTCAACTCATGAAAATGTGTATTGTTTGGTAGAAATCTTTCAAAAATAATAATGACAAAACCCACTGAAATACATTGCCTCGAGGTGTGATTGTGGGTTATTACCAGTCACAATAGTTAACCTGTGGCTCTTTTCCCTGAGATGGTGGTTAGATTTGAGCTTAATCATTTTAGCATTATTATATATCTATACTTATGTGGCTTTTGCAAACTATTGATAAAGTATCCAATCAAACAAAGTACCTCACAACATCATCAATGTCCTTTGATACAATGTTGGCATTTATTTTCACACACAACGTCAGTATTTGATCACACACATCACATTGTTACGGATCGCAACAAACTACTTTGGGGTTTGTGATGATATAAATGAAATGGAAAACAATAGTGATTATTTTACACAAAACATAAGAGGGGGGAGAGAGAGCGAGAGAGAGAGAGAGAGGGGGTGGGGGAGGTCGGGAGGGTTGTACTGAGGAAAAGGGAGTAGAGAGAGACAGCGAGAGACAGGCACAACGGTGAGATATAGTTGAGTGGGAGAATGCATGCGCTATCTGTGCATTCGACCCCGACATCTCGGTTTCCCAGAAGAGAAAACATTCAAAATAATGATCAACCTTATCGTTACATGAAAAGAATAGTGAATATAATTGGTTACTAAACGTCAACTTAACCTCAAGAGGCCCTAGTAGGCAGTGAGTGCTATGAAGCAAACACAGTAGTGAGATGGAAATTCTGTCGATATAGCATCAACCTTTTACTTTTTAGGCCCGGTTCTGGCATGCCACCCCGCGTCCGAAACGGTTGAGAAATGACAGATTCACCGTGTGGCGGTCCTTCTACTGTACTGTACTGTACTGGTACTGGCACACCCAAAAGCATACAGTTAATACGTGCGTGTGTGTTTGTGTGTGCGTTAGGTTGCACACAGGTGGTGAAAAACAACCATGCTGTTTCCGTGCTCATACCAGACACCCACCCAGCCCCACACATAGCTCCGTAAGGGAGTGGTTGCACCACTCAAAAAAGGAACACAGATAAGTTAAACAAAGATGTTAAACATTGTAGTAAACTGTACAGAGGAACAATAAAAAAAAAAAATGGCGAGTCATAACTGTCTATGAACATCTGCAGTATTCTGTGCCGCAGCCTCTGCCTCGGCTGTGGAACTCAGAGTATGGGTTTTATGCCGTTCAGACTATGGGTTTTATGGGTAAGTCTCCCATTGGCGTAGAAGCAGCCTAGAGACGAGGCAACCTGCAATCATGAAAAAGTGTGGGCCAAAACGGGCCAATCCTGCAAACTTTGAAAGCCAATGTTACCTAATTAGGATGGAATATGAGATATCGGACAGATCCGTCTTGAAAAATCAAATACAAAAAGTGTTTTACAAATGTCGGCCTCCTAGTGGCGCTATAACAGGCCGTTCTGGAAAATTTGGGGCAGAGGTTCATCGTTGGTATCCAGGGAGTGTGTGTGCCAAATTTGGCATTGACTGTCAACGGTAGGCTACTGGAGATTAGCTGGTAACAGACGGACACACACACACACACACACTCAGGCTGTACCCTAGCCCTTATTTTAGGACTCGAACTTTGGCAGGAATTTTCGAGTGAACATTCGGACCAATCATGACAAACACAATTTTTCGGGCCAAACAAAGAATTAGAAAGTAGATAAAACGGCAGGTTACAACACGTTGTGTTCTTTGTAATTATTTGGTCCAAAATATTGTGTGCGTTGTCATGATTTGTCACGACAGGAGTTGGCTTCGTATACGACGCTTAAAAGTCTTTAAATAAATACGTTTTGAAATGCCTATGGAGAAAATGAAATGGAGAAACATTTCCTGGGCCACTCGTCGTTCTGAAAGGGGGAGGGACTGCGACGCTCCATTGTGCAAAAGGATGCCTGTTTAACAGATTAAATGTAATCAGCATAGGGCGCAGCAGGGAATCGAACCCAATCCCAGTAAACCAGGAGCTCCATGCCTGTGCCAAAGTGCTTTGTTTGCGACGCAACGCAAAAACCTACCCTTGTAGGAGCCCTACCCTACCCTACCAGCCCTACCCTACCAGCAGCAAAGAATACAAAAACAGATACTTACCCAGTTACCGTGAACCATCACGTTCTTCTGCAGATGACAGGCAGTGTCCACAAGTTAGGTGAAATGACAGAACCGGCCGAAATTGTGGCAGTCGACGCAAAAGACGCAACGGAAACGAGTGCAACAGCAGGCAGCCCGACACGACGCAACCGAAGGAAGCCGGAACGCAAACGCAAACCAGAGCAACACCATCAGTAGGCTACCCTGCAGAACCACACCAGCGACAGCAAAGGACAATAAACAAGATTTGTACTCACTGTGCAGCAAGCAGCTCTTCCCAGCAGCAGCTATAGTGTACAGTTCTTACCTCAATGTCTTGTGCAGGGAGGGGGGGCATCGGTCTGGGACACTTCACATGGGCTCCAGGGTAGGGTGGGGGTCCTCGGAAGCCTAAATTGGTGGGGCTGTGGGGCCCATGGACATGGCTCGTCTCAGGGTCCAGGGCTTGGTGCTGCCTCCTACACCACTGGTGGAGTGACTCTTCATATTCTGGAATTACATGAAGAGAAAAGATAATTGTCATTAGTGTTATGTAGGCCTACATCACATTAGAAACACATGTGGCTGTATAGCCTTGTCAGCCCCCACAACCCATATTTTATAATATATATAATTATATATTATAATAGAATACATCAATATTAATTATTAAACCAAAAGTTCAAACATAAATCATAAATCAAATGCTTTCAAAATAAACAAACAGTTAACCAGTTGATCCAAGTTAAGACACCAAGCCTATATGACTCACCGAAGAGTAACCAAAGGTTGTCACAGTGGACAGGCACATGCTGCTGTCAAACATTTCGGCCATCTTGCATAGGTGGGAGTGGGAGTGGGGAGTGTAGGAACTGATGTCACCTTTATACTGCCTTGATTGACAGTTGACATGGGTTGCCATTTGCGGGTTGCCATGTTGGCTGCATGGGTTACATTTACATTGCCAAGGCAAAAAGCAACAATACAATCAAAACTAAATGTATGTACATTTGAATTGAAAGTCAGAATATTCAATAAATCAGTGTCACACACACACACACACACACACACACACGCACATGCGCGTGCACACACACACACACACACACACACACACACACACACACACACACACACACACACACACACACACACAGACGCAACAGCGCAGCGAGAGAGAGAGAGAGAGAGAGAGAGAGAGAGAGAGAGAGAGAGAGAGAGAGAGAGAGAGAACTGTGTTGCTGATTGGCTGATTGGCTGCAGGCCCATCACCAAATTAATGTGCACAGGGGATTTTGGAGAGAGACACCTGGGACAGCACAACAAGGAGATAGACATAACTTCTGACAGGAATGCACGAGAAACTTACTTTTTAACATATATCACATTCTCGCCGAGATATATTTTCGAGTTAATAAAAAAGGGGGGAAAAAAAATCTATTCAGATGTAGTGTGTTTGGTAAAACAGTCTTCTCTGTTAGAGCCTCCCATCACAGTCTCCCTACAGAAGTAAGAGAGCGACCACTTATATGTTTGACCTTCAAATGTAACCTTAAGAGGTGGCTTAAAGCAAGCCACATTTGTAATCATATCATATCAGCTCCATTTGTCATTGCGGTCACTTCTCACATTTCACTGTGATATTGCCCTGTCTCCTGTATCATTTTGACTTGTCTTTGTATTGTAGGCCTGCATGTATGTATGTTTTTGTATATCAATAGTTTTATCACCACTTTTAACAGCCTGCCCAGGGACTACAGATGAAAATTAGCTTCGGCAAACTCTGGCCCATTTACATTGAGTTAACCCATTCTGACCGGGCACCCATTTTGGTGTTAGCATCATGTTATGCTTTAGCTATTGAAAAATAGCAGATCTACAAGCTCATAGCGCGCCACCGAGTGGCGCGCTACAAGCTTGTAGGTCTGCTATTTTTTGAAAAATCGAAGAACGACTGACATTTTTAGAATCTGATCTCAGGTCAGAATGGGTTCATCAGACCAGTGTGTGTCCAGTGGAAACCTCGTACGAAATCTGATCTCAGGTCAGAATGGGTTAAACAAATACATAAATAACTACGGTGGTAGCAGTCCCTGGGTCTTCTTACCTTTCATGTTGAAACTCAGAGGGTTGAGGTGCCGGTTCAGATGGATTTGAGTGATGGAGGCATAGGACTGATAGAAGGATGTTTCGTTGTTAACCCATTTAGACCTCAGAGGAAGAACGCCTTCTAAATCCTCACCCTATAAGTTATTATAACAACAAAAAGGGGTTAATTGCCCCATTGAAATGGATGATATTAACAACAATGCGTTCCCGGTCTAAATGGACTGGACATCAGATCAGATCAGAGACACTCCCTCCTTTTTCTCCTTAGGAATTCCTCCTCTCCTCTCCTCTCCTCTCCTCTCCTCTCCTCTCCTCTCCTCTCCTCTCCTCTCCTACACACCCAACCACACCTGAGCCAAATGCCAATACCCCAAATCTTGGCCACTCTCTCACTCACACTCGGTCACTCCAGCATGGCAGTGTTACTGTGAAATTGGTGACCTCCGGTTCTGTACTTTTATTTACAGTAAATACAAACAAAGTGGGAACTGGCGAGGCAGAAATACAACCCATACACATTACATTACACCATACACACATGTACATCGTAGGCTACATGACATTACAAAACAGACAACAGTAAATCCATGAAACACCTCCATGAAAGTACCTAAAAATACAAATACAAAAATCTCCGAAAGGGCATGGGCTTTGATGTATATAGTTTGTGATGTCTACAGATAACCAATTGGGTTTCAAGAAAAAAACTTGGCACTGACCTTTGCATATTTGCACTAAAGGAAATGCTGAATAACTACTGTATAACAAGCACAGTTCCACTATGGAACTATGGGCTCCATTTTCGTCACCGCTAAACCCCTTATCCCTACACTTCTTTGTCTTTTTTTTTAATATTGTGCAAAACATCTTTTAATAGTTAAAATGGCAAGTCTACAAACTCACAACGTGTCAATGTAGATCGGCTAGTTGAACTTCTCAAAAATGTTTTTCAAAATAGTATAACAAAAGGCAAAGAAGTTTAGGGATAAGGGGTTTAGAGGTGACGTAAATGGAGCCCTATGTGTTTTATTGATGCGTCCAGAGCCTTTGACCGTATTAATCATGAGAAGCTATTCATAAAATTGTCCAAAAGTGGGGTCCCCATGCAGTTATTTGGTTAGAATATTGGTGTATTGGCATCAGAAAATGAGGATGAAGTGGGGAAATGTAACCTCTACTACCTTCCATGTATCTATTCTAACTCGATCTGTCCGTCAGGGGGAATACTATCCCCAAATTGAATTAATCTATATATGATAGGATTTATCTTTGTGTTTAAATGCTTCTGGTACGGGATGTAAGGTGGGTGATCTGACCTTGAAATGGGCTCTGAAGCTGCAAATCGCTGGGCGCACTGATTTAATGGTTCCAAATAAATGACGCTGGGCGATAAGAGTTAATAGGATATCCTATTATATGCTCTGTTGATTAATTGAATTAGGACCACAATGGAAACAAGTCCCCAGGCCATGTGCCGTTTGTGTTATCCTTTTAGCCTAAATGTCTTACCTTACCTCCGTGCTGTGTACACATATTGTGGAAAATGCTAAATGTTGCATTTACAGCATAGAGCTTAATTCTTATCCAAGGCGCTTTACAGAGATTGTACATTACAATTCACCGATTCAGACGCCGATGGCGGAGGAAACCATGCAAGGCACCAACCTGCACATCGGGAGCCCTTTAGAGTCTTGCTCACGGACACTTCAACACTAACTCTGGGGGAGCCCGGGTTCGAACCATCCGGTCACTCTACCCCTGATCCACTGCCTCCCCTTCATGTGATAATAAAATGTTAAATCAAACAAGATGTCCTTTGATAAAACGTTGCCTTTTATTTTCACACAAAACATACAGTATACACAACGTCAGTGTTTTATCACAGTGTACATTCATGACAACGATACTATTTGGGGTTTGTGGCGATTAAATTAAATGGAAATCAATGTTGGCAGTATTGTAACGCTCAGAGATCCATAGGTTTATCTCCACAGTAGAGTATATGTAAGCCATCAATATGGGGATCACTATAGCTGTGCAGTGGGTTCTCAAAGCAGGGTCCGTGAGGGGGTCCCCGAGCTAAAGGATTGACCAAACGGACCCTTATAGGCCTGTAACTCCAACGGTGGTTCCATTTGTACACTCGCAGAGTTACGGGTGCTTTACATGGCCCTCCGGGGTGCAAATTGGGGGGGGGTCCTTGAAATTAAAATAAGTTTGAGAACCCCTTGAACCAGTGGAAATCTGAGAGTTATAATGATAGACCTAAAGAGGATGGAACGTGAGTCGCAGAGCAGACAAAAAAAAGCATATACTGTAGGAGTAAAGCCCCTATGAACCCTATAGTGAACTGTACTGCAGAGGGAAGGACCCTCTAAACCCTATAGTGAAGTGTACTGTAGAGGTAAAGATGTGGTACAGAGAGAACAGAAGGACTCAGTCGGTGGCGTAGAGCAGGAAGCCGGAGAAGGTGTTGAAGTGGCTGTTGGAGTCACACAGCTGACATCCGATAGGCAGGATGACGGCCACCCTGTCCCCAGCCATCAGCTGCAGGGCCAGCACTGTGGTGGTGCTGTCCTCCTGGTCCTATACGAGACCAGACGAGATGAGAAGGTTATTTTGTATTGTCGCACGTTTCAACAACCATGCACCGCCGCCACAACAACACCAGGAAGGCAATTCAAAGCCGTGTTGATTTTGTCAGCTAAGACTAAGCAACAAGAATGAGTCAGTCATGACTGCCGGGTGCAGAAAGCTCTCGTTTATGAACAATTGAACATCTACAGTATAATCAGTTTGTGTGCCGCAGATGACCAAAATGTTGCCAAAACTAAAAGAAATGTTCCAAGAGACTATGACTAAAACTAAATCAAAATGTGCTGTCAACATGAACACTGTTGTCATCATTGCTACCTGTTGGTTGGTCTCGCTGGTGTTGACAGCTATTTCACCGTTGACCGTCAGGGCGGCGCAGGCGTGCAGGCTGTTCCCGGGGGCTCCGGCATCACTGTACACGGTGAGCGCCAGGCTGTAGACGCCGGAGCGAGGCACTGTGAACACGCCGGTGCCCGGGTTGTAGCCGGCACCCAAGTTGATGAACACGTGCTCGTAGCGCACCGGCTCGACGTCGCGGAAATCGCCGTAGCAGTGCCACGCCTGGTTGGTCAGCGCCACCGAGAAGGCACTGCGACTGGCTGCATGGGTGGAGGGGAGGGAGGGATTAAAGCAAGTTATTATGTTATATATTATATTGTGGGGTATTTCTCTTTCTAAATAACAACCTTTCTGCAAGTGTTACATGTATCTCCTCTAACCCGGGAAATACATGACAGCGCCAGACAGATTCTTTGACACATAAACAAAATGTAACTGTCAGTTCAATCTCATTGTATTCAGATGTTTGATAGATTATTTTTTGCCAGATTTAGCGATACTGTGGCCGCAAACTTCCCATGCAAACTTCTAGCCTAGCCACTCTGCTCTGCAAGACTGTCTGATCAGCCCAGTAGATTTTTTTATTTTGATTAGGTGTTCTGTCATGCTTGTTTGAAGACGGGTAGATAGCTATTTCAACAAATCAGATTTATTCATCTGAGGAAACTGGCAAGGATACCAAAGTCCTACGAGCTTTCAACAGAGGCATCATAGAGAGCATTTTGACTGGCTCCTCTGACATTTTTGAGGATGTGCTGCACTCAGTTCAGGCTGGTCTCCATCCGGCTCGAAGGGCCATATGTTAAGTTATGTAGACTTTGCAAAGTTCATGTATACAGATACATGCCACTCACTCACCTCTGACGTTGTCGAGGACGTGCTTCACTCGGTTCAGGCTGATCGTCAGGCTGCTCAGGCTGTGGTTGAAGAAACTCTCCATGTTGTGCATCTGCTTCTGCATGAGGCAGCAGCCGCACGACGCCTGGTCCGTCAAGCACACTGCGCAAAATATGAAAAGACTGATTTGTTTTTCTTGTTAGGCAAAACAATTAGTACACTATGTAGAATTATGATGTTTTGGTAGCCATACAGCCAAGCATGCCAGAGGGTTGCTTTCATGAAGTATCTGAGATCATTAGGATTTTTTGGAAGACTTAATATGAATTCTAAGTTATCTCTAAGTATAACTTTATTTTTTTTTCCCCTTGATCTAGTAGGCCGTCATACTACTGTGTCAGACAAAATCGACAAAAGTAGCAGATGCACAAGGTCGAAACTCAATGGAGACTCTTTGACTCAAATCATCAGTCAAATTATTGGCTACGGAATGCGACCAAAACAAAGACATCTGCATGAACTCAAGCTTCATTGATAGAAAATAAGTATTGTTTGGGCTAACATCATAATGTAGATGTGTGCATAAGTTGGGGTTCCAAGTTGGAGCACGCACACACACACACACACACACACACACACACACACACACACACACACAGTGTGTGTTGTGTCTTACAGTTGTTCTCTCCGGTGTTCATTGTGTCAGGGCCAGCTTGAGGTCCATTCCAGGAGAAGGGGGGGGGATCAGATGAAGATTGTCCATGGACTACAGCTATGGCCGCCAGCAGACACACAACTACAATGTCTGGGAGCAAAACAACAAGGTAGACTGTTAATCAGTGAAAAGCATGCATTATGAATTATTAGTGTAGACTAGAGCACATGGTTCTCAAACTGATTGTGGGTCGCAACTTAAGTATATACTTTTCCTACATTAGAAAATATAGCCTACTGTATTAGTATTAAAAATAATCTAAATAATTGCATACATAAAAATGGAACCAAATGGACCCATTGGTGCACAGTTAGAAAACGATGCACCAGTCTGGACTATTCTATATCTTAATAATTCAAACAATATTATCTCAAGCATGACGGACAAATGTATAACAGACATGTAAGCATGTCTCAAAACAGATCACCAGTGCATGTTGTCGTGCTCAATATTTACTTGAGTAAAAGTACAAAAGTATTGGGATCAAAATGTTGGTTCCATTTGTACACTCTGAGTTACACACACCATAAGGGTCCATTTGGTTCCTATAACTATCATTTAGCCGGGGACCCCCTGGAACTCCCTCAAGGACCCCCGGACCCCACTTTGGGAACGAATGCTTTAGTTTACACCCATTGTGAATCCCAATATGAAACGTCTAACCTCGCAGAGCAAAGCCTGGCATCCGTTCTGAAACTATAGCCGTGTGATACAGTTTAGTAAAAAAGAAAAAAAGCTATTGTGTTCCGGTGTTGGGTTCCTGTTGGTGTCGCATTGTTTTTGTTCCCCACATAATGTGAACCAATTAGTTTAGAGTTATAGAATAAAAGATGGACATATAACAAACAATTATTAAACAATTAAGAAAGGAAACGATTATAGACATTTTAAACTATAGGGGGGATAACTTTGGAGGAGCACGGCACAGCACCGGAAGTTCCGGTCGCTGGTTTCCGGTCCGCCTGATGACGCAAAAGTTACAGTATTTCCACTCCGGAAAAAAAACGTCTTTCCCAGCTATGACTTTCCATCGGGTGTCGTGAAACACGTTCTTTGTCCAATGAATAAATATTTGAATATGAATATGTATTTGATGTATTGCCTCGTGTTATTGTACTCTTACTGTACGTAGATTAAGAGCGTCGGCTAAGTGTCTAAATTGCCAATTATTGTAAATGCCCGAATGCATAATCTATATCGGTGGAAATTCCTGGTCCTCTTACCCTTCATGTTGGCGTTCAGAGGAGGAGGAGGATGGTGACGAGGATTGTTCCAGTGGAGATGCTGGAGGAGGACCGATGGCGGACTGATAGAAGAGACAGAGACGACTCTGGGTTTTAAACTCTGAGGTGGAGAGAGACACTCCCCCTCCTTGTTCTCCATTGGCTCCCCCCACCTATAGGTACGAGCTAGCTATAGGTGCTATGTTGGGTGCTTTGAGGGATTGATTGATTGATTGAATAGTGACAGAATGTAGAAACAGTCAAACACTCCAGTCCAAAAGGGATAGCACCAAAACAAAGTATATGTTTCCATTTATGTTGTGTGCTATGTTGGGCCAGCGACAGCATTGCGGCATGCAGCATGAATAAAGTTAATAATGTTATAATCATATAAAGACCAGTTTTCTCCCAAAGTTTATTTCTCAAATTGTACTCTACTTTTGGCACTCACAACTTGCTCACGCACACACACGCGCACACACACACACACACACACACACACACACACGCACACACACGCGCGCACACACACACACACACACACACACGCACACAGACACACCTCATAAGGCTTTGTCAGGTAGATTCAGGCCAGGAAGTGTCTGTCCCCTTGGGGGGATTGGTGTGTGTTGTTCCCACCGCGGCTAACAATGGCCCTGTGATGCGTGTGTGTGTGTGTGTGTGTACATGCATAGCATTATGCTGAAATATGAGTGTCAGATTGTCTATCAAACGGGTCGGGATGGGAGAGGGAGACTGGTGATGATTTGGGATACTGTGAGGGTGTGTGTCTTTGTGTGTGTGTGTGTGTGTGTGTGTGTGTGTGTGTGTGTGTGTGTGTGGCGTGCGCACTCGTATCAAATGCAGGGTGTCGGCTGTACTTTGATGCAAGGTGTGATTTAAACATGTTGTTTCGGTGGCATTAAGTACGTCAATAGAATACGAGAACACTCACGCACGCTCGCAAGGTATGCCTGAACAGACCTGCATATCCTCATGTAAAATATATGCCTAACCTAACTTTATTCCTATAGACGTAAACTCAGTAAAACTGTCTAAAGTCTAAACGTAAGCTTATTCCAAAATGTATACTCATGTAAAACTATGCCTAAATCTAACCTTATTCCTAAATGTAACCTGAATAAAACTATATGTCTAAAGTAACCTAACCTTATTCCTAAACTTAACCTCAGTAAAACTATGCCAAAATGTAATCCTTATTTCTAAACGTAACATCAGTACTGTATAACTATGCCTAAACCTAACCTTATGCCTAGACGTAAACTCAGTAAAACTGTCTCTAAACCTGACTTTATTCCTAAACTTAACCTCAGTAAAACTATGCCAAAAAAATTGGGGTGAGTGTGTTTTGGGGCGAGCGTTCCAGTTCCAGTTAAAATAGACAATCTACAAACTCACGTGTTCACCACGTGTCACGAAGCAAGCCCAGGGGGTTCTACGGTTCTCTGAATATGTGGGCATTTTTAAATAAAAGTCTTAAGACACACCTTTTTAGCATTGACTTTACTTAGATCATTGCATGATCTTAGACTTAGATCATTGCATGATCTTAGACTTATACATCATTGCATGATCTAAGTAAAGTCTTCCTTTTTATTTGTTCTGTACTATATAAAAAATATATATCTAGATACTTTATGTTCTATAATGTATTTTATGCCTTATTATTGTATTTTGATTCAGATTCCTTTTTTTTTCCTCTCCCTTTTGTTCTTCTTCCTGTGAAGCACTTTGAATTACACTTGTCTGAACTCCCAACAGCCCTCCTGAGACACAGAGTAGCCTACATAATTTTTCCCTAATTCTTCATTCAAACATTTAAAGGAGCATTCAAGTGATTTGGAAAAAAACCTGGTCCCGCCCCGGGAACAAGATATGCACACGCACACGCTCTACAGTGGTGGGGGTATATAGTCAGCACACCCTATAGTAGGGAGGATTATCACAAAAAAAACAAAAAAAGTGATATTTGAATGAAGTGAAATCACTGAATATACCTTTAATAGACCAATTATATGAAGATAGGTTAAAAAATTGTGGAGTTGTCCTTTTAACAATCTGGAGAGATGGCAAGACCCCCGTTACTGAACAAACACGACTGGAGCAATGATTTACTCAATCAGAATATAATATAAAGCTGCGTATCTGACACTAATCCTTTTAACAACGCATATCGGTAACTATACACTATGTATGTAGGCTACACATTGTGTAGGTGTAGCAGTGTATACTGTGTAGTCAGTGTGTAGGGCAGATGGTATCGCTGTTTTCTCTGAAAACCAGAGAACTGCAGCTGGCCTGACCATGCAGTGGAGAGGTCACCTCATCTATAGTTCCACAGGGAGCGGGTCTAGGA
Source organism: Protomyctophum bolini (assembly GCF_963924005.1). NCBI lineage: Eukaryota > Metazoa > Chordata > Actinopteri > Myctophiformes > Myctophidae > Protomyctophum > Protomyctophum bolini. The sequence goes on from NC_137870.1 coordinate 9,016,768, forward strand.
TGTGCATGATTCTATCTTTGAATGCAGGGTGAGGTGGAGGAGGGAAGCATATAGATGGACAGATACGACCGTAAGGTCCCATGAGGGACATTATGATGGTCTTCTAGGTCAGTGCTTTTCAACCAGTGGTCCGGGGACCACCAGTGGTCCTTGAGGGGGTTCCAAGGTGGTCCCCATCAGCTAAATGATGTCGGAAACCAAATGGACCCATATAGGCCTATAGATCTTCAACTCTTGATAGGCAGCAGATTATTGTTAAACATCTGCATCACTTCATTTACAAGAAGTCTATACAATAAATAGAGAATGTAAAATAATTCATCAATATTTTGATCAACGTTTGCCTGTTATCTCTCTGTATCCGATCTCTCGGATCAACACCGCATGGAATTGTGGACAAAATCTTATCAGACAACAAAATATTCAAAGTTTCTGGTCTGAGATGATGAATCTCATCAAATTTGTGGTTCTGTGGCTCAAATGCCAAATAAAGAATGGGCCTTGACATGAAAAGGGTTGAAAACCACTGTTCTACTGTATATAGGTCAGTGCACAGAATATCCTAAATGTACCCTGTGGAAAATGAAAAGTGAAAAACACACACACACACACACGAGCCATTTAATGTTGTTATCATATATATATATATGTGCCTGTATTTTCCGTGATTTAATATAGCATAGTGTCATCCTATATAATTAACACACATTTTAATGTGTCATGCTTTCGCATTCCTCTTTTAACTGCTCTGTGAAGCACTTTCTGCTGCGCTCATGTCATGAAAGGTGCAATATGAATACAGTTTATTAGTATATAATCATTTCATGTTATATACTCCGTCGTCACACAAAAGCATCAGAGCGCCATGATGCACGCTTTGAGCTTGTAGATCTATTGCTTTTTGCCATTTTCAGATTTGAATCCTGAAAGGTGACATGCAGCTTTGGACATCACATGAGGTTTCCACCCGACAGAGACGACTAATCTAATAAATCAGATGCCATCGTTGCTGGTTCTTGACTTGGGAGGAAAGATTTAGGAGTTGCATAATATCCAGGTCCATGTCATTCAAAATTTGGGCCACCGATATCAACAATCAGAACAGGAGCTCGTGTTACTCGCTCCTTTCAACAGGCTATTGACAGGTTTTGTCGCAAGCTGATTTTTATCATGTTATGTATTCAGTGTTGTTGTGCAGTGATATATAGTAACTTTTTGAGTGGTGCAACCACTCCAAGGAACAGCAATGTCCGTGTCGTTCACCTATGTGTCGTTAATGAGCACGAGTATGACTATTAGTACCAGTAGGGGCGCTGTTGTCAGAAACAGAGAGAGAGAGAGATGTTGGTCATGCACCTATGTGACGTTAATGAGCACCAGTATGTACCAGTAGGGGTGCTGTAGTACTGCACCGTTGCCTGCTAATGAGAGAGAGGGGGGGGAGAGGGTTGGTTCACACGGGTGTGATTTTTTTTTAATGAATACAATGTAATTGTGTCCATTCCGTATATGGCATCTTCCATTGAGTATTTTAATACAATAGAACTCATACAATCTGTATGGCAGAGTATGTTAATTGCGACCGCACTATGAAAACGTGCATTTCCTGTCAGTTAGTCCGTCACCCCAGGCATGATCATGCCTCGTGACATCATCAGGGATGGACATACGCGATGTCATCAATATTGGCCAGCGACTCTACATCTGACCTCAAACCTCAAACACTTTGATCTCCATATATGGAGCCGACCTGTTACGACATTCCATTATGTTGATCCTTCCCCATCCAACCTTCCTCTTCGACGTCTCTCTTTTGACTGACACCTGTCCATTTGAACTCTAGACGGGCCTGTCCCAAAGTTAGCCGCGCCCACAGCCGGCGAAAACTAGAGTTCTCAACAGGCCCGAAAATTAAGGCCCAGCCCTACCTGGGCCCTCATCAAACCCTGTACACTCAAGACACGCTCCTTATATGGCCAGTATATTCCAGATGTTGATCTGACCCCCTATGCCCTTTCAGGCGAGGTTGCTTCTCGCCCTCAGGCGTCTTACTGGTACAATATAACTTATACAATCTGTATGGTAGAGTATATTGATACAATATAACTTACGCAATATGTATGGTAGAGTATGTTAAAGGGATTGTGACATACAAATGTTGGTTCAAACAAGTGCTCTGATTTACCTGCCGTTTGTGATGTCCCAGCCTACAAATCCCATATATGTCAATGGGATTTGCCAGCAGATGTCACTGTTTTGCCTGTTTTCATTGCAGCTCATAAGGCTTCCAAACCCCAGAGAAAACGCCAGACCACAGAAAATCCACTGAATGTTCAAAGTAATTTTTTTTTAAAGAAAAACGAAAAATAAAAAATTATAATAATTAACGTCATGAAACCTTGAATACAATATAACTTGGGGTGGTTGTATTTTGTCAATGGTGAATAAGAATATCAGCACTTTGTGCAGGAAACCTGGTTCAAATCTGGGGTAGAGAGGACAGTTACATAGTGCAGCTGTAACTTATTTTTGTTCTGTTTTTTATGTCATTCTGGACTACTTGATTTGATGCGATATGTAAATGCGTTATCATTACGGCATATAATTACAGTCGGACAACATATTACAACACCATTACACATATTAATGTATATTACTTTATTCAAAAACAAATGTATAATTTCTTGAACATTATGGGCCAAAGAACATAGAACTAATTAACAGTGGTTACAAAACGAGAGGATCAGATGTCAGGGCTAGAAGGATTTGTAAAGCCTTTTATAATAGGTTGTGTCTCGTGTCACCTGTATTGTGAGCTTGTAGATCATCCGTTTTCCCTGTGAGGACACCAGCGTGTTAGTCAGGGGAGGATTATCCAACAGGCCTGTTGGGCCCAGGGGCCCCTGAGTTAGGGGGACCCAGTGGGTCATACGAGGGGTTTCTCCATCCTGAAGCTCAGTCCAGTTTGCAGATGGTCACGGTGGATCCCACCGCGGTCCAGAACCTGAAGCCTGGATACAGAGGACCGTCGAACTGGGTCTCGGACCTGTGGATCAAATACTCTGTTAGAAGTGAACTGGGTCTCGTACCTCCCGAGTCAAATACTGCATTAGAAGTGAAATTCTACTTGAGTAAACATATTGGCATGGTGCATATACTTGTCCCCATTAACCCGTGGACACTGTCACACTGTGCTGCGAGCTTGTACATCTGTTAAAAATAATTGTGTGTTTTGGGGGGTTTTCATGTGCGTTCAATGTACTTCTACGGTCATTTTGGATAGCGCCCCCCCCTATACCTGTGGATGAGCTGGGCCTGGCCGTTGTGTATGCGGTAGAAGGCCAGCACCCCGGCGTGTTGGTCCAGGTAGACCCCGACCCGCCGGGCCTTGGGCGAGCCCAGCAGGGTCTCCTGGCCTCGGTGCCAGAAGGAGAAGCCCGTCCCGGACCAGTACAGGCTCCACGACGACGCGTTGCGACCCAGGCGGCTCTGCTCGTCTGAACTCTTACGGTCCAGATCCCTGTAGGCCACGCCGATGGTTATCTGTGTGTGTGTGTGGAGGGGGGGGGGGGGGGGGGGGGAGAGAGAGTTGGAACTACCTGTTGTATACAATGTTATAATCCTTCCATACCGGTCCAGTCAACCTCCCAGTGTAATGTTATACTAATCCTAGTCTCTCAAAACAGACTGTTGCCTCGCGTCAAATTTCGAGGAACAACAGGGGAGGCGCTGTTTTCCCGAATATTTGACGATGGGATTCTCAGATTGTACTAATCCTAGCTCCGCTTGGAACCTCATATCTACCGTACGCCTTACCCCAGAGAAGATGTTCTGTGTCAGGATATCCCTGCATCAGTAGAACGGGGGTTCAGCCGGCGTCCACAAACAGTGGCGAAAACCCCTTTCGCAGTATCGTTTCCAAAAAGTAAAAAGGTATCAGAACCGAGCTACAGTTGATAAACTGAGGATAGGCACTGACTGACATTTTTAAGACAGGCGTGACACAATTAACTGCTTAAATCAGGCTTAAATAAAAAATGATAGTCCAGTCAACCCCCGTAAGATTGCTTTGGGGGAAACATGCTACTGACTGACTTCATACGCTTTGTAAGCGGTTGCTTCATGAAAACATTACCTGCCTATCCTCAGTTTATCATATGTAGCTCGGTTCTGATACCTTTACTTTTTGCAAAAAGGGTTTTCGCCACTGTTTTTGGACGGCTCAACCCCCGTTCCTACCGATGCAGGGATACCTCTATACGGAACCTCTTCTCGGAGCGAACGCGTTTTAAACGGAGCTATACTAACCCCCTCCATACCTTCTGGCCCGTCCAGTCCACCTCCCAGTAGTAGGGGCTCCCGGCCAGGCCCTGGCTGCAGAGGATCTGCCTCCAGTAGCTGAAGCGGTCCGGGTGCTCCGCTGGGTTCTGGTTCTCTGCCTTCAGGGTGGCCTTCCACCCACCCTCTGACACCAGCACGTTGCGGTAGGCTGTGTTGGGGTCCATGGTGGGCACAAAGTGATCTGCAGGGAGGAGGGGGGGAAGCATGCATCTGTCAACATAATCCACTTAAGCGATTGATTTGTTTACCAGTAAAACAAATACAAGAACTGCGGTGGGCGGGGGGGAATTTCAACATGTCTTCTCTGGTTTTGATATAATAAAACACTTACATTTCAACATGTCTTCTCTGGTTTGGGGCTCTGGGTTGACTGCTGTCGTCTGAACGGTTGTCACTGGAGATGCTATAAAGAAAAGAGGACACCTCTGTGAGACAGCCATGGGGTTAATGTCCATGGTGTTGTACCATACAGGGTTAATGTCCATGGTGTTGTACCATACAGGGTTAATGTCCATGGTTTTGTACCAGGGAGCCCATTAACAATAGGGGTCTGACACCCTCTGCAAAACAGGAACCCCTGCTCCACCAATAATGGAGCGTCAATGCGGTGCACACGGCCATCACCAACCAAGTGATAATTACTATAACAGGTTACCTTCAACACGAGGTGGAGGGAGAGGTGGAGGTGTATCTGAGGCTAGAGAGGGACAGAGAGAGAGAGAGAGAGGGAGGGAGGCGATACTATCATTAAAGGATTGGGAATATTGGCCTTAAAAGTGCAATATTGCAATTAGCCCTTCACTAAATGCCACCCCAAAAAGGTTTTTGTCCAATGCGAATCCAAATAGTTTAGCAACGGTTGCTATGCAGGTCAAGCTTTCTTTGCTGCTTAACGTGCCTATTGGACAAGGATGGGTTGGGGGGAGGGACTTAGTGAAGGGCTCATTGAACGGATATCAAAGTAATATTTCAGTTTTCACCAGTATTTCATTACGTTTGAATCAGTGGCCTTGTGGTTAGAGTGTCCGCCCTGACACTGGGAGGTCAGGGTTCGATCCCTATAGCTGGGTCATACCAAAGACTCTTAAAAACGGGACCCAGTGCCTCCCTGCTTGGCACTCAGCATCAAAGGGTTGGATTGGGGGTAAGTCCCTGCGACATGCTAGCCTCATGTCCAGGGGGTCGGTGTACTTGTACACCCCCTGGCCCATACGCTACACAAACAGGCAATAGGCTCCTGCCCTATGGGACAAGGCTTACTACAATTAATCCGTATTTGGATATCATCCAAAATGTAAATATTTTTTTAGGATCAACAATGATAGATGTTAGTGTAGCGGGTGTTTAAATGGTCTTACCTCTACGATGGGAGGGTGGGAGGGTGCCCGACAAGGCTCCGCCTTTAGGGCGGGTGGTGGCAGCTGATTGGGTAGCTCGAGACGGCAGCGGACATGAGGCTTCATCATCAATATCAGTCGCAATTAAACAAAGACAAAAAAAGGACAATCATTCACTGATGATCAACGAGTGTCTGCCTTTTTATATCAAGACCCATTATTTATTACAGGACCACTTCGCCACTTTTATCAGTGTGCAGCAGCAAGCAGGATGCTCAAAAGTCCTCCAAGACCTTCCAAAACGTTTAGGCCTATTTGGCCATTTGTTTGTAAACAAATCCCAAATGTTTGTAAACAAACACAATTTATAAACAAACCCAACATGTATGTAAACAAACCCAAAAGATTTGTAAACAAACCTAAAATATTTGTAGACAAATAGCAAGTGTTTGTAAACAAACCCATAATGCTTATAAACACACAAACAAACAAAAAAAAGCCAGAATGTTTGCAAACAGATATCTGAATGTTTGTAAACAAACACAAAATGTTTGTGAACAACCCCAACATGTTCAGAGGGTGCGCCCCCCCCCCCCCCCCCCCCGCCCCCTATCATGAAGTTGTATGCTCACCACACGTCCGCCCCAATACACAAGCATTCAAAATGAATGGTTGTGTATACACTACAGTATGCATTAAATAAAAACACGTATATTTCTACATTAACATACCTTGAGGTCGGAGAGGAGGACGCGGTGTAGGGTTGGTCGTCATGTCATAAACTAAAGAAAACCGGTTTGATGAGATATTGTAAATATTTTATATTAGACATGTGGATTTATGCTTTATGACTATAGAGAAGGTTGTAACGGTTACCTGTATGGGGATTATCTCCCACTGCCACATCACTGGCTAATGGCGTCATACTGCTGTCGTTCACTGCAAAGTGCACCACACACACACACACAAATCATTTTAACCACTTGGTTATTGATTTAAACGTCGAAAATAGGAGATCTATAAGCTCACAGAGCGTCACTTGGTGCCACGCTGTCAGCTTGTACATCGGCAATTTGAGGAAAAAAAAGATGTTTGGAAACTTTTGAATAATTATATTAAAAAAAAAAGTAAAGAT
>NC_137870.1:9023780-9076280 GCF_963924005.1 Protomyctophum bolini
AGTAAAGATCAATCTTCTCTTCTGGGGGTCCCTGTCATTGTCATAGATTGGGGTGTCCGGCCAAAACACCTATAGAGCAACGTAATTCACACATCCTACCCGTTTCCCTCGTGGCTTCCCCCCCCCCCCCCCCCCCCCGATTCTGAATTCCCGTAGATTTTTTTTTAAATATCGTGTCGAATACGAACTGTGTTCCATAAACAATGGGGATGTCAGCGAGTGAACGTCGAGACGTTCTGTGCTCTATTTGGGCGGTCCTTGGCCGTGGGAAAAGTTCTGAGCACTCACCTATCCTGAAGATGTTGTCCAGGCTGGTTTTGCACAGGTCCGGGAGGCGGTCTCTGAGTTGAGTCACGGCTGAGCGGACGTCCGCCACCACCCTCTCCTCCTGAGCCAGACCCACCTGACCCCCACCTGTCTGGACCACCAGGGGCTCCATGGTCAGGAAGTTCTGGGGAAGAAACGCAAGAGAACAGACCAGAAAAGATGAATATGACCGATATCATCGTCGGGACTGTTTATTTCGCAGAGCACTCTACCTGATGGGCGTGGTTATATGGCTAAACCTAACACCATAACCTTTACCCCCCACACACACACTATTGCCTAAACCTAACCTCAACCCTAACCTCAGAAACACTATTGGAATCATGCATTTCCCGTCAGTCAGTCAGTGTATCACTCAAAATCCCCATACATGGGGAAAGCCCCATATATGGTGGTCTTGTGACATCCCAACGCGACGTCGCTTCTCGCCCCCGGAGGTCTTAAGGCTCATACATACTCCAGTTTTTGGTGATAGGTTATCACCGTTTTAGGTGATAGCTTATTACCTGAAACGGTGATAAGAGTTGATGCCATCATACTCGCGGTGATGTCCTTAAGGATTGACCCCGCCTCCCTGTGGTTTACCCAACTTCTAGACCAATCAGTGAACGGGGTGATAGCTCCAGAGTGTAAAGACTTGTCCGATAGTAAAAACAGAGAGATGGGTCTGTTTCCGCGGTGATAGCTGATCATCACCGCGACTGACGTAATGGTGTAGTTTTCCAACCCTTTAAAAACGACACCCCGGTGATAACCTATCACCAAAAACTGGAGTATGTATGAGCCTTTACTGGTATTATTAGTATAATTAAAAGGGCAGAGTGGGTTTATATGAAAAGCATTATGCAATGCGTGTGTGTGTATACCTTCAAGAAGCATACTGGATCCTCCATCTCGGCCAGCCGTGCGACCTCCTCACAGTTCCTCCACCTCCCGCGCAGCATGGCCACCTCCTGCTCCAGGCCCTGGATGTGCACCTCGGCCCGGCTCGGCAGAGAGGCCTCGTGGGCGCAGAGGAGCCGGGCCACCTGGGCGGCCATCGTCTCCACGCTGCCCACCAGCTCAGAGAACACCGCAGAGCTCTCCGTCTGCACCGCCTGGATGGAAGCCTGCAGGAGGAGACAGAAGAGAGGATCATGGGAAATGGAGTCACAAACAAACTGGCATGATCATGATGCCCCTTGCTATAGGTGTCCCTCAGGTCATTCTTGGGTTCCTTGAGGGAGTTCTGGGGGTTTGATTGCTAAATGGATTGTTAGGAACCAAAGGAGCCTTATGGATCTATAACTCTGAGAGTGTACAAACGGGTCCATTTGGATCCATTTGTACAGTTAATTTGTGAGTGATTGATTTTACAATATAAATTGGGGTCCCCGAGATATAGCAATGCCATTAAATGGGGGCCTGCAGTCTAAATGCATGTCAAACAGGAAGTCCTTGAAATTAAAAATGGTTGAGAATCACTGCTAGAGCTGTAAAGATCTTCTCCTTCTCTTCATCCCTGGCAAATGGGGGTCTGCAGGCTAACGTGTGTCAATTGGGGGGGTCCTTTACCTTGTGTTGACGGGCCAGGTGTGGCAGTTCTCTGAGATGTTTCTCAGTGTCCTGGATTCTCTTCTTGAGGTCAACCTGCATCTGAGCCAACTCCTTCTGCAGAAGACCAATAAGAAAAGAAATACTGTCAACAAAAGGAAACAAAACAGGACTTATGGCCCGAGCCATTTTCATGCCAGAATGGACAGATTGCAGTTGATTCAGAGTGTAGTCTTTTATCAATACCAACAACTTTATACGATCTTAGTTTTTATACTGGCTCCCAGTGTGTCAAATTATCAACTTTAAATGACTGTTGTATTGTACGTTGGTCTATAAGGCTTTACATGATTTAAGGAACAAAAATGTACAAATTAAGTCAAGTGCAGTAAAATACTCAAACTGATCATTTAAAAAGGCTTTAATTAAAATGTTTCAACTGTGGCAGAAATCAGTATTGGATGCTCAAAAAACACAAATTCAGACTTCAAAGTATGAAAGATTTTACTCGAGTAAGGAGCCAAAACGTACATGACACTTCAATGTACAGTAACATAAATCCAGTAGTGGCTCAAAGAACAATTAATATAATATAATAATATAAATACTGTATCAACCGTTTACTTCTCAGAATTCTTTGACACCGTCAAATATAGCAGGGGATGGGGAGCACAAATATCCTACGAGTAGGGCAACCAAAAATGGTCAGCTACGTCTCTGAGTAAATTGACTATGGGTGCCATCCCAGGGCAGGAGGGGAAAGAAGTGTACCACTTACAGTACGTAGACGCACTGCGGCGTGACAGCGTAGCTAGCAACACTGTAGAGCTCAGGAACCTGATCTATAGATAAAGTGTGGAGGGCAGCGAGTTGGCGTTGGCTAGACCTCACTCTCGCAGTAACTCGATCATATAAAACCTGTCTCGCTGTCCTCTTGTCCTCAGGTTTGATTATAATAATAAACACATGCCTGTCTCTCTCTCATAATAATTACCAGTCTCTCTGTCCTCTCGTCCTCGGGTCTCAGCACATGGTGCCCGCGGTGGGCGTCGTCATCGCGGCACTCTGCGCACACACACTCCTGGCAGTCGCGGCAGTAGAGCTCCAGGGGGCGCTGGTGCAGCGGGCAGCTCCGAGGGGCCACGCTGGGCAGCGAGGGGTAGACGCTGCCCTGGCGGCGAGGAGGGCCTCCCTCCCTGCTGGGCCCCCCCGGTGCACCACTGCCGCCTTCGTAGTCTGTTCACCATTAGTTAGTTAGTTAGTTAGTTAGAGAATCACAGATATTTCTGCGTTGATTTCATCGATTAGAACAGTGGTTTTCAGCTGGTGGTCCTTGAGGGGGTTCCAGGTGGTCCCCATGCAGCTAAATGACCAAATGGATCCTTATTAGATCTTGAACTCTTGAGAGTGTATAAACCATTTGGTTTCATTTTACACTCTCAAAAAGTTACTATTATTGTTAAACATCTGCATCACTTAATTTACAAGAAGTCTACACAATTACAGAATGTATAGAAGAATTGTTATTTTGATCAACGTTTGCCTGTTATCTCTCCTAATTTTACCAACATCATCAACAGCATGGATTAGTGGACAAAATATAATTCAACGACAACAAACAAATCTCATCAAATGGTGGTCTGTGGCTCAAATTCTGAATAAATAATAATAATATGAAAATGGTTGAAAACCACTGGACTTGAAACTATGACGGAAGTTCGTGAACTACCTTTTTCCTCCCAGGAAAGCTAAATAAAAAAGAAATGAAAACTACAAAAACTAAGACTAAATATATTGACAATTTCGTCAACAGATAAAAACTAGACTAAAATGTTAGGGAGGGAAGAGAGACAGTAGAACTAAAAGGCAAGTCATTTAATGTTTGGTTGCGCTTGGGGCGCGTTGTGAGCTTGTAGATCTGCTATTTCTAGCCTGCAAGCGAGTGTAAAATCGGCCCATAATGCATTTCTGTCGACAATATCAAGACTAAAACTATAAAAACTTTTCACATGACTAAAATATGACTAAAACTAAGACTCTGACTAAAACCACATCCAGATTTGCAGTAAAACATGAACAGACCTGTCCCAGGAATCAGCTCCAGATACAGGGGCATGGACGGTGGAGCGGAGGAGATGGAGTTCTCCCTGAAGCTGTTGGTCCTCAGCTTCTCCATGGCCTCCATCAGCACCGTGCTCCTCGACAGACAGGGACGAGGATTGAACACCTTACGACACTGTGGGAATCAATCATCACAATGAGTCACCGTCCGCTTCATATTGTCATTCGAATGCACTGACTGACACCATCCTGTGTGACAGGAGATGCGTTTCTATTAATCGTCAACTTAAATTTGTAATCGTAAAAGCCCTATAAGTTGTATTGTCCCCTACTACAGGACTCATACCTGGGGACAGTTGTATTGTCCCCTACAATAGGACATACCTGGGGACAGTTGTATACCTGTTATGTTATGATATGATCTATGATATTATGATATGATTGCCCATGCTGTGTACTTGTACGTGAATACAAATGTACTAGATATATGTATTGTGTACTGCCTGAACTGTAACATACTTTATAGTTAGCTCCTGGAGTGGAGACATTTAGACAGCAAGGTCAGCGTGCTGCAGGCAGCTAGATTGTTATGTCTAGTTAGTGAACGTCTTAGCGTGATACAGACAGTCTGGTGTCATGTTATTGTTCTCCCGGGCCAGTCCGTCTGTCCGCCGCCGGACCAAGGAATGATTCAACCGGGTTGTCACACGCCACCCAGACTACACACACAAGACCCGTCTGTCAGAACCAGACGAGGGTCCAGTACTTAGAATATTACAACAATACCTGGGGACAGTTGTATTGTCCTCGGGCCTTCCCTCGGTCAAAGTGGTTCTGGATACAGGGCAGGCAGTACGAGTGTCCACAGGGCAGGGTGGCGGGGTCTCGGAGCGTCTCCAGACACACAGAGCACGCAAACGTCTCCTCTTCTGCCCAGGCTGAGGCCATGATGACCACGTCCGGCTAGAGAGGAAACGCACAGTGCAAAAAAAAGGTATACGTTAAAGTTCTCAGTCGCCACGGCTGATTTCGTTTGGATTCCATAGAAACCAGTATACGTGTTCTATATACAGTATAGAAGCGTGCTGCACAGATAAAATCGCTGAGCTAAAAGCTGGAGGGCTGCATGGGGGCAGGGGTCATCAATTATGTCCGTACACGGACAAATGTGTCCGTGGCAAAGACTTGGCCTTGTCCGTGGGAAATGTTTTTGTTTTACATACCATTGTAATGTTCATAGTTATGTTGATCATAATGGCCAAACTGTCAGTCTCCAGGTTCTCTTCAAAATATGTATGACATATATGATTTGCAGTTTAAGAGCCATAAACGTCAAGACGTCTAATTGCCTATTATGTACCGGATGCCACGGACGACAAGACGTGATCCCTTGAAAATGCCTCTAATCTGGTGTACAGGTGATGAGATGCACATTACATGAATAATAGAATTACAATTTCTCTTTTTTTATAATGGGAGAATTGGCACTCAAAGCCTAAACTGGTGACCACCAGGTGGCGCTTAATACACATTAGGAGTCCACTTTTTTATGCTGTCCAGCACTTTGGTCAGCCTTGGTTGTTTTAAATGTGCTCTAGAAATCAAATTGACTTGACTTGGTACTAGTGCTTCTCAAACGTTTTATTTGTAAGGACCACCACTCTTAAGAGTGTACCAAACGTACATGTGTACACTCTCAGACTTACCACACTGTTACGGTCATTCAGGGCTATCTCTGTATGCGTTTCTGTAATACTAATTTTGTATGTCCATGGCAAATATTACATTTTGACAAAAATGTCCACCACAAGCCAATGGGGCTGGGGGTTCATTTCAGTTTCACAAATCACACACAGGACTTGGTCATACAAACATTTCAGGCTACCATCCATGGAAAATAGAGCTATTAAATTAATACTTATTTCAACAAAACAAAAATCACTTACTACACCTCAAAGGTTATTTTCTCTGGAGGTGAACTTAGCTGCGACCGTGACGTGACGAAGCGTGTCTACTAGCAGGCGACCTTTCCAAGCACAGTAGTCGCCTCAAGACGCCGTTAAAGTGACCCGAGTTGTTCCAACCACCACCAGATGCAGCCAACAGACAATAGCAACAGAGCTGAAATGCCATGATTTCACAACATGCATTATTACACACCGCTCCAAACATGCAGTCTGGACTGAGGTGCAGGGCAGGAAAGACGGGTTCTTCAACACGTTTCCCACAATGATGCCATGAATGCAACAACACATCCCCAACTCTGGCTCATTGACCACCCAAAAAATAGAAAATAAAATCATGTGGGGCCCGGGAGCCACAGGTTGAGAACCCACCTCCCCCTCCCGGTCTCCTGATAGATGTTTGTTCAGGCCAGTTTAGAAAGAAACCATCTGTGTTCCATTTGGGTGGTCGACCGCTCCCTCTAGTGTAGTGGCTGTGGGTGTCACTCACTTTTGGGGAAGTACCTCGACAGGTGAGGTCATTGAGGGCACTGTCTCTTTGACTATCGTACATATTTAATTGCTTAACAAGGTAACCTGCATTAGCAAAATAGCCGATCTACAAGCTCACAACAGGTGATAATTTTAGTAGTCTAGCACAGTGTTTAAATTGCAAATGTGTATGTTTTGGATTAATAATATACATCTGCAAGTTCATTATTAACTCAAAGTAACTGAACCTAGCAAATGATTAACACTTTTTTACTTCACTACTATTTTGCTTCTGATTTAATAACGGAGTATAGACTATAAGTAAAGTATTGAAAAACAGATTTACTGTAAAGGACCTCAAATAATGAGTATAAGTAGGTAAGCCTACTTAATACTAGAGTAAACACTTTCCATGGTTCTCAAAGTAGGGTCCAGGTACCCCCAGGGGTCCTTGAGGGAGTTCCAGGGGGTCCCCAGCTATGGCAGCTAAAAAAATAGCTGTACAAGTCTGTAACCCAAGAGTGTACAAAATGAAACCAAATGTACCCTTGCAACAATTTTACAATATGGTGTATGTGTACAAGTGGGGTCCCAGAGATAAAAAAAAAGAAGAAAAGCCATAAAATGGGGGCCGTAGCCAAATGCATGTGAAAATGGGGGTCCTTGAAATTGAAACAGTCGAGAATCATTGCTAGAGCCATACAAATATTCCCATTGGGGGTGGGGGGGGGGGTCCTTTGACATGAAAAAGCATGTACAGTAAGGCGGGCTGTGGGCCAGGGCCAGTTTGACTGGTTATACTAGAACTGTTAAAACAACTGATTAAATTACTGGGGGCCACAAGGCTCTGGGGGGGGGCCATCAATCAAGACAAGAGGCCACGAGTCTGTTTCAGTCAGGATACAGTACCATGTCTATGAAGCAACACATGTTCTTCAGTGTGAAAGCAACCACGCCATATTGACTGTACTGTAAGCACTGGCGTTAGCATTAGCAACATTTTAGCCGAAGTTAGCAGAGCTGTGGGTGGGCGACAGGCCAACCGTATGCCCCTCTAGTCAAGGTGAGTGTTTATATTCTCCAGTTTTATTACTAATATAATTATCTTTCTGTGTTCATGGGACAGAAATCCTTCATGTAAACGGCGTACACGTTTTAAGCACAAGAGCGCAGTTTGACGTTGTATTTTGCATGATATTAACATATTTTGACCAGGCTAACGTTAGCCGACTAGCGCCAGCACATTAGCCGGCTATTTACCATTCACATGTTTAATGTTGAGCTAGCCGGCTGCTAACATGCTAGCTTAACTGGCAGAGGTAAAGTTAACGTAACAACTTAACAACGACGAGTTAATATGAAGCGGACAATTGAACGGGTAAAGAAACGGGCATTTGTTTCATTTGTAAATTAATAACATTAAACTGTATAAGTGTAGTGTTAGTGTAGCTAGCTAGAAATCTAAGGCTAAGCTCTGCTAGCTAGCTTTAGTTTGCCAGGAGCCAAACAAACGAGCATTTCAGTGATTTAAACTAGTTTTAGATTCATTTTATGGACTCTATGCCGTCGTTGTTGTAATGAACTTATATAAATAACGTTAAACGCAGAGGGAGTTTAACGTTATTGCTTTAAGTTTAAAAGGTAAATAAATGTTCTGTGGTTGAAGTGTGGAGCTAAAAAACACAACAAGGCAGCCATGATGACATTCAATTCAATCGGCTTCCGTAGTTTGACTCACCACGTGACTGCAGACCATAGAGTATTAAGCTGCAGACAGCCTCCTCGTGCAGCTCCGTCCTGAGGACGGAGCTTTTATAGAAATAGTCAATTGACTCAATTATGTTAGTTATAACTCATAAAGTACTGTAACAGTATCAATACTGCAATGTAGATGTACTCTGTTACAAGACCAGAATTCAGCATTTACTTGAGTAAAAGTATTGGTATCAAGTAGTACAAAAGTAAAATGACTCATTATGCAGATTGATT
Source organism: Protomyctophum bolini (assembly GCF_963924005.1). NCBI lineage: Eukaryota > Metazoa > Chordata > Actinopteri > Myctophiformes > Myctophidae > Protomyctophum > Protomyctophum bolini. Next base: position 9,032,126 of record NC_137870.1, read on the forward strand.
GAAATTGTATTCACAGTATTATGTGGGTACATTTCAACGAAAGCACAAGTCAATACAAAAACGGCATACCAGAAAAAAGCACAAAGACTTGATTACATAAGGGTCCTTCATTTTCAATTCATCAGAACATGTAAAGACCTATAAATATACACTTCTACAAGCTGACAATGTGTCACAACAAGTTGTGCGCTTGTAGATCGGCTATTTCAAATGGCCAAAGTTTGAATATGAATTAATACAGTGTTTAATGCACATATGTTTTGTAATAATAATTCAGATCAATAAAGTAACTAGTAGCTAAAGTTTTCAAATAAATGTAGTGTAGTTAAAGTACAATATTTGCCTCGGAGATATATATATGGATCTGGCCTGTTCTTACATCCTCCCCCCCCCGCTAAGCCCCCAATCCCCCCCCCCGCCGCAACGGGAAAAACAGTTGTTGCTTTCTTTCCACCCTAAACCCAAGCGTTCCTAACATTTATTTGTAGCACTCTTTAAACGTGTCACAGTGTTTAGATTATAAGAGCATGTTTGTTTAAATGCCATGATTGCAGCACTGAGTCATCTGGTAGGCTACTCCTTTTCATTGTGAACAAGTAGCCTAAGCAGAGTACAGTACTGTAGCCTACCCTACCGGACAGGTAAAAACAAGATTAGCATTTGAATGCCTGATCTGCATGTGTACAAGGGGACAGGCAACGCGGCCCACCCTCCCCCGGGCCAGGACAAAAGAGGTGTTAAGGTGCGTTCAGACTTGGATGGTTAGAGCTGCGCGATTACATACAAAGTCAATGCAAAGACGAGAATTGCACGAACGGGCGCGGCGCGACCAAAACGGAACGAACGGTACAAACGGAACGAACCGTTTGTAGGGCTTCAGGTCTAATTCATCATGGGGGCTCGAGCCCCGCCGCCCCCACGGAGTCGTCGTCACGGCTTACATCTGTTCTGACGATCACGATGACTCGACCAGCTCAACAGAATGATACGTTGGCTAATAGATGCAGCTCTATATCATTAAAAGCGACATTAATAACTGGGTGGGGCATTAATTTCCAACTTGCATCATTCCAAGTAGGCCCGTGCCCAATGGGCACCGCTCTAGTTTATATATATATATGAACTTGTCTCATCATTTTTCGACTGCGGTCGAGATAGTGGATTTCACAACATCACGCCAGACTTCCCGGTCCTTCATCGCCGTCCCCGGTTCCTGCTTACTGATTGATGCCTGTAACATTAACTTACTGTTACATTAACTTACTGTAACATTAACTTACTGATGCCTGTAACGTTAACTTGTGATTCCACCTCCTCTCCTTCAGGATGTTCAGGAACCCTCACGTGACGCTCGGCTCCGTCCGGCCCCTGCTGCTGGGCCCCGCCGTGGTGCACGCCTGTTGTAGATGCAACGGAGCCGCAGCCGCCTCCTTCCTTCACAAAGACAGAGCGGTGCACGGGACAGAAGGACCCGCAGCGGACGGAGACAATGGGTCCCGTTCCGTCAACTTAGCCGCGAATCGGTTAAAAGCTGACTTTTTCCTGCCCCGGGACTGCCTGCCGCCGTCGTCCTCAAATCCGAAACTCTTCGGGGCGTCGCGGCTAGCCTTCGACGCTCGGAGTTCGGAGGCCGTATTCAAACATCTAGCAGCACAAAATCACAAAACCATCAGTAGCCCCCACGGCTGTTCTCAACAAGCCGCCAAGTGTCTTCTTCAGCCCTGTAAAAGCCATCATCATCATCATCATCATCCGTTACTCAGCCGCGTTGCAGCCGAGTCTCAAAGGCACCCCGCTCTCCTCCAAAGAAACTCCGCTCACAGAGAACTCTTTCTTAGGCCCTTTAGCACCGTGGAATACAGGTCACGGTGGTCGTTGGACCACCTCCACTGCAGTAGTAGCAGCCCTCCACAGCAGTGCACGGGGCCCTCCTGCTTCGGAGCCCAGTTCAGAGCCCAGCTCCATGGGGCCGCGGCGCCTCGCCAGGAGGCCTCCCTGAAGGACTGCCTGTCGCTGGAGAATGAGCAGCGCTGCCGACGGGCGCTGGCGCCCAACCAGAAGCTGTACGAGGCGGCCGGGGACGACACAAAGGCCAGGAGGAGCCAGGGCCGGAACCAGAACCAGGGCAGGTGCGTTGCAAGGCTACGATGACACACACACACCGGCAGTTTGGCTAGGACAACGGTAGTCCTAACCTGGAGTAAACAGTTGTTTCATAATTTGAACCTCTTAAGACATTTCTGGTGTTGTTAACTTTACTCTTGTCTCTTATCTAGGTGGAAGGCCTCGGTCCTGGTGTCCCTGTGCTCTGTGAAGGAGCAGCCAGCCTTCCTGTTCACGCTGCGCTCCAACGCGCTGAAGGGCAGACACAAGGGAGACGTCAGGTCAGTTGACTGTCTGGCCGAGCGCTGTGACTTTTAAATTTAATGCACTTACGCCTCTCCCATCAATTGCTTAAGGAAACCTAATATAAAAACACTGCGTCTTATTTAAATATAAATACTTACATTTATGATCTCTACACTGTAACTGTAACATTGCATATGCATAATAATTTTATATGGTGATCATCAATGGGAGCACAGATTGTAAACTTCTGATAATTTTGCGCTCCCGTCTCCACTGTGCCACGGCCATGTGCCAAAAAAAACAGTGGCGCGCACACACACACACACACACACACGCACGCACGCGCGCGCGCGCGCACACACACACCAGGGGGTGGTCAGGGAGGAGGGCTTGTACAGTACAGTATTACAGCACGAGTACAGTACAACACCACTCACTTCAGACTGGTCTGATTTTTGTAATGTGATGACTGTGTCCAGCTTTGCAGGTGTTTTTTTTAATGTGATGACTGTTTTGATTGATTGATTGAAATATTGATTAACAGTTTGCAGAATTACAGTACATTTCAAGCACAACTCAATACAAAGACTGTTAACTGTGAGTGGACGACCCTATAAAGCATTGCACTTGTTTAAAAGAGGGTCCACCTTTGTGTGTGCAGCTTTGCAGGGGGTAAGAGTGACCAGGCCGATAAAGACGTGGTGGACACGGCTCTCCGAGAGGCCCAGGAGGAGCTGGGCATCACGGTGGACAAGAGGCAGGTGTGGGGCGTCCTCAAGCCGCTGCGAGACATGGTGAGACAACGGTTCATCCACGCCATGCGTTTAATACGTTAGAACTGTGGTTCTCAACCAGTGGTGCTTAAGGGGGTTCCAGGTGGTCCCCTGCTAAATGATGGGAGAGTTGTTAACCAAATGCACCCTTATAGATAGTCCTAATAAACCCCAAGAAATTACATATGGCCACAAAAAAATCACAGGATCTACTGAATGTGAAGGTAGCCTACTGGGAGGAAGCCACACTGTGTGTCATAGGCTCAATATGTCAGTTTGACACATTCAGTAGAACTCGTGATCTTTTGTGGCCAGATGAAATTTCCTGGGGTTTATTAGGACTATAGTAAATAATTAAAAAATAAATTGCTATAAAATGTTCTAAAAAAATACATATTTAGCCCCATGCTCGAATGCCCCCGCCCCCCTGTCAAAAACAGCTAAAATCCCTAAAACGAAAGAAAGCAGCAAATGAAAAAAAGAACACTCATCTTTTTGGTCACCACTTCAGCCCCAAGCATCTGTATTGTGGGGAAAGCTTTTGCAGAAAATAGCAGATCTACAAGCTCACGAGCGTTGTGAGCTTTGTAGATGGATAGAGGCTACCATCACTATTTCTGAAAGTTTCTGGACATGGTTTTCAGTTTTCACCCTACAGCAACAAATATGACTTCTAGACAGTATACTGTATATAATGGATACTAAACGGTGACATTAACATTGTACTGTATTGTGTAATGGGAAATATGAAATTGTACATTCACAACACTAATTGTTAAACTGCATATTGGTCATCCTGACATCTGGTCTAACTGGGTGTGGTTTACACTTTGAGTGATAGGCCTGTATTGACTTAATCAACCATTTTTGCACATCAATAGGTTTCCGTTATGACCAGGGTATCGTTGAGGCTGTCCCAGTCTCTCCTGTTGAGTAGCAACACCAGCCCAGCCTCTGTGTTTTGCATGCTTTGTTATAGTCCTGTTTACGCCTCACAGTTTCACCAAACCACTTAACTATCTTAGAATTCGACCTTTTGTTGTCATTTTAATTAGATTTGTCCCATTGTCCGATGTGGAGGCTACCTGTCTGGTCATGTGACCGACTGTTACTCCTCCTTCTCTGAGTAAAACTGTATAAAACTGACACACATGTATTGTTCTTGAGTTCAATCATGCAACATGCTGGAAGATGGATGTGCTCTAGAGATCTCTATTCAATTGAACTGAAGGCCTCATATCATCTTGTCCTCACCTTATATTTTAGTTTAAGTATTCTTGTGTTAGTATAATTTCTGCCACCACAATTCGATTCTAAAAAAATGTTACGATTGTAATTATTTCCGCCCCTTTTGTTTCAGTCTGGGATGCTCATAGCTCCTGTGCTGGCCAACCTTGGACCACTAGAGGCGCTGTCCTTCAAACCAAACCCTCAAGAGGTACCTGTTTGTTCCTATTGCTGGACGACTTGACGAAATTAATTCTATGAATTAACCCATTTAGACCTGAGGCCCATTTTAAAAACACCTTCTAAATCCTAAATGTTTATCCCAAGATTTTTGTAACCCATTTTCTTTTCACCCGGTGTCAATTATCTAATGTAATCCTGGGCGCTACACTCCCTCTGCTAACCTGGGGAGAGCACTAGACTGACCTCATGCTTCCCGCTATGCATGAGGAGTCCAAGCTGCTTCTTTTCACCTGACAGGGCGGAGTTTCCCCGATTGGACTGACTTCTATGTAAACCAAGATTCATTAGCCCCCCCTCTAAATAGCCAGCCCCCCCATAGCACCCCCAGTAGGGTGAGTGGCAAGGAGCTAGTTTTTATTTTATTTTATTTTTTTACTTTTAATACAAAGTTTTAAAACCTAAACAAACCTGCATAACAATAAGGTTGAACGATAAGGTTTAACATGGGTGAAATGGGTCTCTTGTTTCATTGAAAACCTACCTTCTTACACATATTTTGTGTGTGTGTGTGTGTGTGTGTGTGTGTGTGTGTGTGTGCATTCTTCAGGTGGAGGAGATCTTCACGGTGTCGCTGTCCCACGTGTATGACACGCGCAACCGCGGGTACACACACTTCCGCACCGGAGACAAGTACGGATACACACTTCCTGTGTTCCGCAACGGCAAGCACCGTGTGTGGGGCCTGACGGCTGTGGCGCTAGACCACACCCTCAAGATCATAGTCCCGCCCCAAACCACACCCTCAAGATCATAGTCCCTCCCCAAACCACACCCTCAAGATCATAGTCCCGCCCCAAACCACACCCTCAAGATCATAGTCCCTCCCCAAACCACACCCTCAAGATCATAGTCCCGCCCCAAACCACACCCTCAAGATCATAGTCCCGCCCCAAACAACACCCTCAAGATCATAGTCCCGCCCCAAACCACACCCTCAAGATCATAGTCCCTCCCCAAACCACACCCTCAAGATCATAGTCCCTCCCCAAACCACACCCTCAAGATCATAGTCCCGCCCCAAACCACACCCTCAAGATCATAGTCCCTCCCCAAACCACACCCTCAAGATCATAGTCCCTCCCCAAACCACACCCTCAAGATCATAGTCCCTCCCCAAACCACACCTTCAAGATCATAGTCCCTCCCCAAACCACACCCTCAAGATCATAGTCCCTCCCCAAACCACACCCTCAAGATGATATATATATATATATATATATGTGTACAGTATATCAAAGATTTGCACAAATGTTTCCAAAATAGCACACCTACGAGCTTAGATAATCATATTGTAGAGAATAACCTTTCAATGGAGAGAGACTGATATTGTGCTACTAGGAGCATGTATCACACCTGTCTGGGACTTTTTACTTTATTTTTTGTTTTTAATGTATTGTATTGAATTACTTTAAAGGCAGGTCAAATATAAGTGAAATAATTTCCTATAAATTAATTCAGTGGTTTCCTTTTTTTAGTTTTAGTTTTAGTTTTAGCCGCAAGACCCAAAAGTAGAAATCCGAACTAGTTAGTGTTAGTAAAAGGCAGATAAAAGAGTAACGTTTGAGCAGACTAACATCAGTCTCTCTATCATTCATTCATAAAACCTGGTTACATGTTGAGTTTGTTGACCCTTCTGGTTACGGTCAAATGCTGACCCCTTGTGATCACAGAAGGTGACATGTTGACTGTTCATAACCACTGGATCCTTCATGATCACTTACTTCATGTGTGTGTTGCTGTTGCACAATGCAATAAAAATATATTTAATTTATTTATATGCATCCCTGTACATTCATTCCTGTCTACCGAGCAATCTTCGTTGCTCCGTTCATCTCCTTCTATACAGTATGAAAACGATCTTATTTTACCTTTTCAAACAGTACAGTACTAAAGTAATACAGTGCAAACAACATAAATTTATCATGTTTTGTTTTTATAGCCTGTGTTTAAGAGCATTAATTTGCTTCATACAGTCAGTATGCCTGAATGAATCATAAGAAAATCTAAACAATTACATTTATTTAAAAAGTGCTAATCTCATTCACATCTTGTGGGAATAGCATGGAAACTCAGTGGTTCCCAAACTTTTCAGCCTGTGTGACCCAAAACAGAAAATGATTTTGTTTTTAATTTATGAAAAGTTTTTGTAAATGTTTTGAAATAATAATTAAAAAACAAATAAGGGGACCCATAACAATGTGTCCCGTGACCCACAAATGGGTCCCGACCTAGTGTACAGTATAGTAGGACAGACTTCAGACTCCTCCAGTCCAAGCGTTATGCAAAATGTAAATGATTTAATGATTGTATGAAAAAATTACTTCACCCTCTTCTTCTTTCAACCTGTAAAGCTGTGATGTGACAATACATTTACAGTGACCCCAGTACGTCCCGGTTCAGCCTGGGATTGTCCCCAGTTTCAAGCTGGGTGTCCCCACTCCCGAGTTCCGACAAATATCTCCTTTTCACAGGCAATTAAAATAACCTCTTGTTTTCAGTGCCTATACAGCTTCGTATAGGGCAGGCTACACACCTACATGGAAAGGCACGTTTTTTCCTCTGGCCTCATGGACCTAAATGGGAACTCTTAATCTGAGATCTGCTTAAAGAAAAGCAGATCTACAAGCTCACAACGTGTCACAATGCGACGCATACCAGGACCAGTACCCTGGTGGTCCTGCCGTCCTGGTATCTTCAGTAAGGCGGTGATCATCCAATGGGGTTCTGGGGGTCTTCCCTAAGGCAAGCAGTATTCCATAGGGCTCTGGGGGTCTCCCACTAAGGCAGGCAGTATTCCATAGGGCTCTGGGGGTCTCCCACTAAGGCAAGCAGTATTCCATAGGGCTCTGGGGGTCTCCCACTAAGGCAGGCAGTATTCCATAGATTGTTGTTTTAGACTTTTCATGACTGTATAATTATATGTGAGTGCATAGGACCCGAATGGAAATCCTTTTGGACCAAAATGCCTGACTGTACCTTGTGCTGTTTGCATTTTTATATTGTCTAATAAAATATTCATTCAATCAATCAATAGGGTTCTTGGGGTCCCCCACTAAGGCAGGCAGCACTCCATACGGTCCTATAGCTGGTATCAAGGCAGGCAGCGCTCCATGTTCTGGCCTCAGTGCTTTGGCCTCAGTGTTTTAGCACCCTCTAGGGGCAGGCCAATGTATTTTGTTTCTTGTTTTCTGCACAGAGAGAGTTCTTCCTGTTAATTACTGCAGGTGCTGCCTATTGAGTGTTAGCAATCAAGGCATAATATGCGGCAGTGCTGCTGTGCAGGGAGTTTAGGCTCACTCAGTGTGAATTCAGCTCAGTATGGAGGGAGAAGCCAGCTTCATTTGATAGTCAGGCTTTTTGTTTGTGCTTAAAGAGCATATGCGTGTGCGGCTACGCAGTCCATTGGGTCCTGGTATCTTCTCTAAGGCAGGCAGCACTCCATGGGGTCCTGGGAGTCGGGCAGCAGGTGGCAGTTGAAGGGCCAGCTGAAGGCGAAGACGTCCAGGGCCTGGGCACACTGCAGCTGGGCCGAGGAGCAGACGGAGCGGCAGGGCTGGAGGACTCCTCCGTGAGGGCTGCACTGAGGAACGAACATCCCACACAGCAGGCGCCGCAGTGGCTCGAAGCACGGCAGCTCCGTCAGCACCTGCATGGATGGAGGAGGCCGGAGAGAAGAGGTATACTCAGAAGTGTTGTTGTTTTAAAGGAGAAATCCAGAGCAAAACACATGACAGTAAAGTACCCTGAATCAGCCCGTTTTCCCCTGTTCTCCATTTCCCCCACCCCTCCCACAGTAAATTGCAGCTAGAATGGTAGAAAGCAGGTTGTCTTCATTCTAATGTGGGTATTTTAATAGCTAAAAAAAAGAAAGGTTTGTCACCCTCAAGCTATTGTTCAATACAGAACCCAGCGGTAGGGTTCTCAACGGGCCTGGGTTCTGTATGAATGGCAGCTTGAGGGTGACAAACGGTGCATGTGTGAGTACCAGGACACTATTCATGAAAACAAATACAGTTTGGAGCTACTAAAATACCCGCATGAATGAAGGCAACTAGCATTCCACCATTCTAGCTGCATTTTACTCTGAAAGGAGTGGGGGAAATGGAGAACAGGGGCATCTATGAAACAATGCAAGGTCAACGTGTATGTTGGGACAGGATTATAGGCTGATTCAGGGTACTGTAATGTGTTTTGGTCTGGAACAAACACACACACACACACACACACACACACACACACACACACACACACACACACACACACACACACACACACAGTGTGTGATTCAGTGTTCAGTACAGTGTTGGGTCACCTGGTAGTGTCTGAGCAGCATGGAGGCTTCTCTCTGGTCTGCCACGGAGAGCCAGATGTTTGGGAAGGAGGTCTGATTGTAGCTGAGATCTCTGCACATCTGGACCTCTATGAGCTCACATGATGAAGCTACACACACAGAGAGATCATACTAGTTAACCAAAACTACAGACACAGAGTGATCATACTAGTTAAGCAAAACTAGACCAAAACTATATCAAAACTACAGTCACTGAATTGATCGTAGATGGAGAGAGCATTGACTCACTGAATTGATCGTAGGTGGAGAGAGCATTTACTATCACTGAATTGATCGTAGGTGGAGAGAGCATTGACTCACTGAATTGAGGGTAGGTGGAGAGAGCATTGACTCACTGAATTGATCGTAGGTGGAGAGAGCATTGACTCACTGAATTGATCGTAAGGTGGAGAGAGCATTGACTCCCTGAATTGATCGTAGGTGGAGAGAGCATTGACTCACTGAATTGATCGTAAAGGTGGAGAGAACATTGACTCACTGAATTGATCGTAGGTGGAGAGAACATTGACTCACTGATTTGATCGTAGGTGGAGAGAACATTGACTCACTGAATTGATCGTAGGTGGAGAGAACATTGACTCACTGAATTGATCGTAAGGTGGAGAGAACATTGACTCACTGAATTGATCGTAGGTGGAGAGAACATTGACTCACTGAATTGATCGTAGGTGGAGAGAACATTGACTCACTGAATTGATCGTAGGTGGAGAGAACATTGACTCACTGAATTGATCGTAGGTGGAGAGAACATTGACTCACTGAATTGATCGTAAGGTGGAGAGAACATTGACTCACTGAATTGATCGTAGGTGGAGAGAACATTGACTCACTGAATTGATCGTAGGTGGAGAGAACATTGACTCACTGAATTGAGGGTAGGTTGCGTTGCCACAGTTGCGTTCGTCGCCTCCGTCGGAGCAGTCGTTCCATCCGTCACAGATCCACTCCCTCTGCAGACACTTCCCGGTACTGCAGCTGAACTGCTCCGGCGCACACGTCCCTGCCACCCAGAACAGGACAAGTGGCGTTAGAATTTAAACGAAGCCCCTCAAATGAACCCGTGTAGGGGTCCATTTGACCCCTACACAGACACAGCCTGGTAGGTAAAACAAGCTTACTGTTGGTCACAGACACAGCCTGGTAGGTGGCGCTGAAGCCGCTGTCAGACACTCCTTCGTCGGCTACAAACACCACTGTCATCTGAGGACCTGAGGAGGTCATCTCTGGAGGGACGTCTGTGCCACAGAACCTACAGACAGAAGCACAGGTGTGTTAATCGACTCTGGAGGGATGTGTGCCACAGAACCTACAGAGGTGTTAACACAGGTGTGTTAATTAGCCCTTCGCTAAGTGGGTTTATGTGTTGTCACGATCCAAGTTGACTTCGTCCCGAGGTCTTTAAATAAATGGTCTATGGGAAAAATGAATTGGAAATTGACTTCCGGGCCACTCATCGTCATGAAAGGGGGCAGGACTGCGCTGAAAGGGGGCTGCGCCGCTCTATAGCACAGGTGTGTTAATTATCTGATGACCTATAGAAGCACAGGTTTCCCAAACACAGGGTCAGACCCATTTTTGGGTCGCGGACACATTGTTATGGGTCCCCTTATTTTATTACATTTCCTACATTTGGTTTTTAGTATTTATATAGTATTATTTCAAAACGTTTTTTATTTTTAATCCCAAAAAGCTAAACTTTTCATGAATTAAAGACAAAATTGAATGATTGTTTTCAGTAATTTCATGAAGAAATAAAAGAAAAATCTAAGAAATTCCATAAAATTAGAGTAGTGAGTAGTGAAAATAGCCGATCTACAAACTCACAACGCGGCGTGAAGTGACACGTTGACTACATGTTGTGAACTTGTGAGCTTGTATCGGCTATTTTCACTAGTTTGGGTCCCAAATATTTTATTACTGTTTTGGGTCACGGGCTGAAAAGTTTGGGAACCACTTAAAGGACAACTTATATGAAGATACGTGGAAAATGGGTGTCGAAGTCTCACCGGAGTCATAACACTTTTACAACAGGCAGATAAATGAGGTCATACACACTCACACGCTGCCTGCACGCTAGGCAAAAGCGCTACAATGACAATACGCATGGATAAGTGACAGCGATACGGACTTATTGTACCGTTGGGAGTTAATTCCATTTGCATGCACATTGTGGACATTCAAAAGCAGCTTTATGAAGAGAATGCCATACATCCTGTAATCCAAACCACTGGCCCGTGGAATGTCAAGCTGATGTGGCAAGTTTCATAACTGAGAATGAATGCACACCAAAGTGAAATCATGTGAAAAGGACATTTCTTGAGTGCTGGCATTTTTTTTTTCATTGCTAGTCAACGTATGCCAAACTTGTCAGCCCTCCAAACAATCATATTTGAACTTAGTTTGACTGTTCCATTCATAAATATTGTGAAAGTAGCCAAGCTACAAGCAGATCGGCTATTTTCACAATGTTTGTCTCTTTCTTAAATAATATTTGATAATGCATTGTACATTACATTGGAATTTGTGATTGATACCCGTATACACTTATACTGTAGTCTATGTTGGTTTGTTTACTGTTTACAGTTTGTGGAACCACTATACTCTGTAAGTGACATTTTGGGGTTACTGCTTTAGGCCAGCACCTCACCAACACTGGTGTGTGCCCTTTCCTGTTTTGTCTGATTTGTTTCTTTCAAAATAACATTAGCTGTATTGTAACATTAGCTTTAACGGTACCGTCCGACTAGTGTGCGTCTGGCTCTGGTGTCTGTGCTATCTTGGATTTATTCTAATGAGAACGGTACCGTCCCAGTGTGCGTCCGGCTCCGGTGTCCGAACTGTCGTGGATTTCCACGTAGTCGAATTCACACACGTCCTGCGTCTCCAAACTGAAGTTCTGGAAACTCAGAGTGATCACGTGACCCTCCTCTGCAGATATACCCCACGTACACAACTGAGAGGGAGAGAGAGAGAGAGACCCTAATTTGATTAATTGAGACCCGAGGTTGATTCATTGATAATCAACCTCGGGCCATGCAGAATTCCAACATTTTCAAGGTGGACCGCCAGTTTACAAAATACAACTACAACTGGACCTACGTTTTGGACTAGGGCTAGGACTACTCACTAGATCACTTTGCTGGGGCTGTAAATCTTTGATATAAGAGAATATGTTCTCGAGGTATTCCTACCAAGTAAGTAGGTTCCAAAATGGCGACATGTTTTCCAATGTGGCTGCCAATAAATTGTACATCTGCTCGTGGTTAATACACAGTTGGTGCTACAAGCATGAAATCTGGCGCAGATCACCTTTATACCACCCTCAATAATCAACCTCGGGCCACATAGAATTCCATTTTTGTAGATGGCCGCCAGTTTTCAAAATGGCAACTATAGGGGTATAGTATATTATTTGTACCTGTTGGTGAGGATAAGGCCTGGGGTGGTTTGGACTGGTCAGGTACCCTGAGGATCCATTCTTTTGTCCCCCGCATTCTGTTTAATGACAACAGCAAAGATTACAATGTTGACACTATTTTTGAGTGGTACATCTATTTTCTTTTTGGAAAATTATGGTCCCATTTATTTAAAAAATGACCATAAAGTCGCGTATGTTCTGAGGGGCGTGGCTACCGCTACAGTCCATGATCGGGAGCCACCCCCCGTTCAGTCAAAATAAAAACCAACGAAGAGTAAGGGGGGAAGTCCCGCCTCGTTGTCTGGGCCAGCCAATGGCCAGCTGGGCCCAAACGGAGCCAGCCAATGGCCAGCTGGACCCAAACGGATCTAGAAATATGGCGACTTAGAGTGCAAGGAATTACAGGCTTCATTTTACGACCATGTTAGACCCGGGGAACGCTTTGTCCATACTGTATTTTTACAGTCTATGGTCCGAGCAAGTGTCACTGTTGCACAGCCTAACGCACAGACACACACAGGCCAGGGAGGTACAGTACAGCACCACTCAATTCATACGGGTCTGATTCTTTTGTATCCCATAATTTTGTAACCCATTTTTTCACCCAGTGTCATTTAATGTACCTGCCAACCTGGGGAGAGCAACGGACTGACCTCATGCCTCCTTCAATGCATGTGGAGTCCAAGCCAATTCTTTTCACCTGACAGGGGGCGGGGTTTCCCCCGGTTGGACGTAGCGCGTGGAAGGAAAATGTTATGATGCGGAGGAGAGAACACACCCCCGCGACCACAGCGTCCCCAGCGGGAATCGAACCCTGCAGGACCTTCTAGCTGTGAGGCGACAGCACTATCGACTGCATGAGCCACTCTCCGACTGAAGAGGTGAGTGCTATAGGGGACGTGCGTGTGTGCGTATGCAGTAGGTGTCACCTCTGTGTATGTGCTCGCAGTGTGCCTCGTCCGATTGGTCGGTACAGTGGGCGTGTCCGTCACACACTGACACGGGCAGGAGACAACGACCTCCATCACACTGGAACTCCTCTCTGAGACAGGTCTCTGACCGCACACACGCGCGCACGCGCACGCACAAAGACACACACACACACAGGTTTGTATTAATATGCTTGTGGGGACATCAACATTTCGGGACAGGGATTTTCTGAATGCAATTTTATAGGTGTGTGTGTGTGCGTGTGCGTGCGTACGTACTGCTCTGTACTGCGCGGTACTGGGCAGTGAATCCCGCTCCGGAGATACTGGCGTCAGAGTGGAAGGTCACCAACACCACGCTGCTGTTGCTGTTGACTGTAGGGGGCGCCACACTGCCACAGAACCTACACAACATACAGAACAGAGTGTTGACCGTAGGGGGCGCCACACTGCCACAGAACCTACACAACATACAGAACAGAGTGTTGACCGTAGGGGGCGCCACACTGCCACAGAACCTACACAACATACAGAACAGAGTGTTGACCGTAGGGGGCGCCACACTGCCACAGAACCTACACAACATGTATAGTATTTGTGGACACGCCCACCAGTTCATTAAGTATGCGTGGTTTGCCTGGTGGGTGGCGATCCACCTGAACTGAAGCCGATGAACATGATAAAGAGGGAGGGGTTAGTGGAGGGGATGATATTGTGATGTCACTATATCACTGTTTTATTCATTGGCACGTTTGGCTGTCAAGGTTTCAGCCTCCAGGAAGAAACCCTAAATACAAAGGGAAGACATCATTGCACATAACAACCACACCAAGGGGTCTAATGAAGTACTGTCTGTCACCTCATAAACACATGGGGAAAAAATACAAATAAACAGATAAAGGCGCTATATAAATGCACCATTTCTTCTTTTTTACTAGTGTAGACGTAACCTATACCTGGTGACCACGGCGCTGTGCTCAGTCTGCTCTCGGACCTCCAGCCAGTCGAACAGGCAGGGGGAGGGGCCCTCCACGGTCAGAGAGGAAACGTGGATCTGGACCAGGGCGGGCGGCTGGACCCGGATCACCCACACGCACTGGGAGTTGGGCGGGTAGGAGCCGGGGTGGTTGGGAGAGCTGAAGCTTCCCTCCGGGTCGCTCAGGATACCGCCACACCCTGCATGAGGAGATCGTCGTTACCAGGGGTTGTCTCGATGTACAATCGTGGGAATCGGAAATCGGGTAACGTCGATAACGTCATTTTCAAATGATCTGAATCGGATCGGGAGCAAAAACAACGTGCTCGGAATATCCTAGGGTTGTCCCGATCCGATCACGTGATCGGAAATCAGTAAGAAATAATAAGAAGGATCATTAATAGATAGTTTGTCCCGTACGTGTCTGGGCCGTGGGGCTGTGTCCCGCGGGCTGGGGGGCAGCGGTGGTGGCGACGTCCCCCTGCACACTGCTGTTGGACACCAGCGCGGGGACAGTGTGGGACACTCCCCCGCCTCCCAGGGGGTCCAGAGGACTGACGGACACCACCTCCCCCTCCTCCACCTCCTGACCACTCAGCTCTGCAACACAGAGAACAACAAAACGCTTTGATTTCACCAGCAATTATAATCCCAATCAAATGTCTCCAATTTCTGTGTGGAGTTTGCATGTTCTCCCCGTGTCCCCATACGGTAGGTAGGTAGTGGTACCCTCACAAAAAACATGGTCTCTATACTGCCTCCCCCTGGCCAGCCGGGGCTCCTGATGGATGGGAAAGGAACTGGTTGGAATAACTTGTTCCTTCCACGCGCTAAAGCCTCCCCTGTAGCGGCTTGGACTCCTCATGAAGGAAACATGAGTTTAGTTGGTGCGTTGGTGCGTTGGTGCGTGAGTGCATTTTGGACTCACGTGTTAGGATGAGGACCAGAGTGAGACCCAGGGCTGTTATGAGGAACACAACAGCAGCCGAGACAAGCACCGCCCCCAAACCACACCCTGACCACACCCGGAACCGCAGCGCACACTCCTGGAACACACCCTGACCTGGAATCACACACACACACGCACGCACGCACACACACACACACACACACACAAACGCACTGAAGAGGTGAGACAAGAACCATGAGTTCATACTAATTAAAGGTATATTCAGGGATTTCACTTAATTCAATTATCTTTTTTTTCCTATTTCTTGTGATAATCCTCCCTGTGCTCAGTTATATAAATAAATACCTTAAGTTTCGTTTTTGGCTATAGGGCCCAGCCTTCATCCAAAAATACCGTGCCGTCTCTATTATGTATAACTCAGGTGGGGCTTTTAGGAGAGCGGTCAGAATGAATTATGATATTTAAACATAATGAGGATTGGCTGACTCACCTGCTGCAGCCGGTTTGATTAGCTCAGGGGTGGAGGAGGCGGTCCTGAATCCTTCCACGCGGTCCTCTCGCTCCCCCTCCAGCTCAAAGGCGGGATTGCAGAACACATTCTGTAGGGGAGTGTGTACGTGTATTGTAAAAACACAGTTATATCATCTTTCTGTATAAAGTATTAGCCTATACTATTTTAGTCAATGTATATTTGTACAATAATGTCTGCCAAGTACGAGATATCTCATACTTTAATTTACACCCGTTGTCTGACAACTACCGGTATACAAGAAATCTTGTGTTCGATATAAAAAGGCCTCGTTATTCTGCATGTTTTAGAACATGCGGCCCGGCCGGTTGCTATAAGCCAGCTGTGTCCAAAGTGCGGCCCGCGGGCCAAATGCGGCCTGCAGCTTCATACCTGAATTGTATTATGAACAACAGTATTGGGACATTTTTACATTAAAGATTTTTTACCTTTAACCGTAAGCTCAGTCTTAAAGGACCACTTCACCACTTTTCAACCTATCTTCATATAATAGGTCCTCACTAATGATCATGATAACATGGCACGATTTTTTTCTACTCAGTCTGTGTCTCATAGGAGGGCTGTGGGCAGTTTAAAAACTGTCTTCCAGTGACATCATCATTAGGCAGATTATTTTTAAGTAGCTTTTTTTTACAAAAATGTTTAGATTTTCATTATCGTGAGAACGATGGCTTCCATGTTTGCATTGCAACTTTTCAGGACTAGAAAGCCTGCAGTTTTTATTAGCTTGTATTCCCCATCGATGATGTCACTGGAAGACGGTTTCTGATCTGCCCACGGCCCTCCTATGAGACACAGACTGAGTAGAAAAAAATTGCCCCATTTTTTCATGATTATTAGTGAGGACCTATTATATGAAGATAGGTTGAAAAGTGGTGAAGTGGTCCTTTAACTGGCCACGTAGGTCGGACTAACGGGATGTCGGACTTATGGCCAGTCCAGTCCGCTCTACAAGCTCACAATGCGCATTGTGAGCTTGTAGATCAGCTATTTTCTAAATATTTTTATACATTTTGAACTTGCGAAAGGGGACATTCTGCACAATGAGTACTTGAAGTATAATTTCAGTTATAACTCACTCACCTTGTACTCGTCAGAGTCTGACGACACCGCTACCTGTGTGAGGTCAGAGGTCATGACGAGAGCTCAACCCAAGACGAAAACAACGGCTCGCTCTTCTTCCTGTATCTGTGTGAGTCACGTACGGATGACCTCGCCTCCTTCAGGAGACCGGAAGCAGGTTGGAGTTCATTAGTAAGAGTGAATGTGAACACAGCTTCTGAAAAATATTCTTTAACCGGATGTTCACTGAACTAAATATTTGACCCGATCGTCACAGAAGCCACGAGATATTCCGTTCTGAACATTCTGATGCTGAGATGGCTTCTTTTAAGTCCATACTTTCTCTGTCCCATATGCAGCGTCACACTCTCACCATCATACTAGCACCGGTAAACAGTCAACATAGGACATTCGACGAGATCTGCTGTCACACCGTTTGTGTACCATTTTGCATTAAGTGTGGTCTGACAAGTCTTCCTAAATGAAGCACCTTTTTCTGTTTCTTCTGCAGAGTCCAATGTTACTTCCTCAAGGAAACACAAGGGTCCCCAACCAGAGCCTTCTATTGAAGAGTTGAGCCCAATGATGGGTAAGAAATTGTGCTTTCATGTAACTCCAAATAGTGACAAACGCTCATAGACTCCCGTGAAATAGTGATAAACACTCATAGACTCCAGTGAAATAGTGACATACGCTCATAGACTCCCGTGAAATAGTGACATACGCTCATAGACTCCAGTGAAATAGTGACATACGCTCATAGACTCCCGTGAAATAGTGACATACGCTCATAGACTCCAGTGCATTCGGTGAACTTCCGGGTCAGGGCTTTGTCACTATTCGCCAATAGAGGTCGCTGCGTAGAAAACTGGGCCGATGAAGTGACGCAACTGTCCTCATATGGCTCTGGTCCCAGCCAGTCGTCCAAATAATTAGCTCTTACCACAGAGCCTGGTGTCATGATGATGTCATGATGATGTCAGACGCAGGATTGAGCCGACATCGTTCACTGTGTCGTCCATCTCCGAACGTCCCCCCTTCTCTCTCTCTCTCTCTCTCTCTCTCTCTCTCTCTCTCTCTCTCTCTTGGATTTTGATCAAGATTCAAACACAGCCTCTCGTTGCAACGTGAAACAAAACAATCCAGAGGATAGCGCTTAAAAGCATTACTTTAAAATAAAAAAAATAGGAAAGAAAAAAACACTTCTCTCCAAAGTGTGGCCCTCTGTGTTAAAATCTCTCAGCATAGTATAGCGGAGATTTTCTTATGATCCATCATCCGTATCATAAAATAATAATAATAATAATAAAGCATTCAGTTAATCAAATAGACTTCCCTGCCGGCCGTTTTAAAACCTGCATGTCCATCCATCCTGTTCTCGCTGAATGTCTTTATGTGTGTAAGTGGTTCTCGGTGCCGTTATACACTAAAGTTCTGCGGAATATGTGTGTTTTCTCAGGTTGTGTTGGCGGGAGGGAGGGTGCGTGTGCGCGTGTGTGTGTGTGTGTGTGTGTGTGTGTGGCGTGCGTGTGTGTGTGCGTCCGTATTCATGTGTGCGTGTGTGAGACTGCTGAGTTGTAACAAAGGACTTTTTGGAATTCTGCCTTTGGAATTCACGGCCTTTTCCACAAATCCCAGTCACCTGAGAGGACTGAGTGGACCCCCCCCCACACACACACACACACACACACACACACACACACACACACACACACACACACACACACAAGGGGGGGGGGCTGGGAGTCAGGGTCCAGGGGCTGAGGGTCTTTGCTTAAAGCCTTCATTTAATCCCGTACTAATACCAGTGTTGACAGATTTCATGCGAGAAACAAGTAAGCGCGGTGACCGTGGACTTTGACTGTCCTTTTTTAGGTTTCGGACTTATTAAGCTATGTCTCTGTCATTTCACTATGTTCTGTATTGGTCATGTGCTCCTCTTCTGTTTGGTTTTCTGTTACTCTATTGATGCCTTGGTTTTATTGTATCTTATTTTGTAGTATATGGTTCCTATAGTGTTTCCTGTCTGCCTAGTTGCTGCTATACCTACCTTGTCTAACCTACCTTGTGATGTGTCAGTGTTTCCTCCTGTGTCCTGTTAGGCCCCCAGCCTATCCTAGTGTTGATTGTGTTTTGGTTTCACCTGTGTCCTGTTATCCTGTGTCAATTTAAGTTCTGCAGCTTGCATTGGGTTCTTGTTGGTTTGTGATTCCCTGTTGAGGGAGTTTGTCTTGTATTTGTATTCCAAGAGTCCTATTTTTGACCTGCCATTTTGCCCTTTATATGGAAGAACCTTGTTGGTTTATAGTTATTCAACATTTTTACCTGTTCTGCCTGTCGCCTGTTTTTGGGTCCTCATCCCGTACTCATTCGTGACACCGGGTCTATGATAAAACAAGGCCAAAAGACACGTTGTGAGCTTGTAGATGATCTATTTTCAAAATGAATCTAATCTAAATGTCTTTTGAAACATTTTAACATACAAATCTTGTATGGGGAGTCCCTGTCACCTAATATTGGCAGATGGGACATTGTCCGTGGACAGATATATTAATTTATTAGGGCTCCTTAACATGAAAATGTAAAAACGCATCCGTAACTAACCAATATTTACGAGCTACTTGCAGACAAAACAAGCCCAAAGTTGCTTATTATAAGCAGACATGGCAACACTGACTAATACTTTTATACACATTCACAATCACTTTCACTCAATGTTGCACGCATGTACACGACACGCATGCGCACACACACACACACACACACACACACACACACACACACACACACACACACACACACACACACACACACACACACACACACACACAACATTCACTAATAACTTATAAGTGTGGCCTTGCGGGCGATTTGCAAACCCACAACAACAGCACTGAGGGCAGAGTTAAGGGAATTTAAATGCTAATTACATCTCGGCTTTCAAGAGATTAGAAATGGCACTGGCTGCACAAATGGGTCACACACGGACAGGACACACGTATATACAGCCGTAGGCTACACACATTACAACCATGATCCCCTGTTGGTGTTTTATAAATTATGTTATACTTTAGCTATATTGAAATATAGCAGATTGCGAGTGAACTTGTAGGTCTGCTATTCTTGAAAAATCTTGAAAATGTGGCGCAAATCTTTGAATATATATTCTTTCAGAGTGGGGATCCCTGGAACAACATATTTTCTGATGGGGGTCCCGCGGCCAAATTCAGATATTTCTTCACATGTTTGAGAACGACTGACATAGAAACATAGGTTTTCAGAAAGCTGTCTGCGGAGAACGGCACATAATATAAGAAGACAGAATACAACATATTAAAACAAAACCAAACATATCACTCAAAAGCAAGATATCCAGGTCTATTTTATTAGGTTCAAATAGAGGGTCCCTTCAGTTGTCCTCCATCACACACAACAAAAACATGACGCTAAACAAAAGTACAAAACAAATGTCTCGTAACAAATACACATTACACTTAAGTAAGTTAAAATAAATTAGAACAATTGTTATTTTTTAAATAATACCAACATTATTCAACTTATTTCCTGGGTTTAGTGATGGTGCGTCAAAAGTTGGAAAGTAAGTTGATTTGATTGAAGGCTGCTCCATTGAGTTGCTGCAATAAATGATTCTTACAAGATTTTTACATTTCAACATGACACACGCTAATTGGCAATAGAGGCGTGACATTGTCGAATTTGTCCTACCCGGAAGTTCTGCGGGAACGCTTACTGAGTGGCAGTAAGCGTTCTTGACAGTCCATATACATTCAAACAGAAAGTCCTATCTAATTGCATTAAACAATGTTAACATTGTACAGAAAGCTTGAATTGTCCTCTTTCTATCTGCACAGTTTTTGTTTGATGAAAATGCACCACGTGTTATGAGCTACTTTCTGTCAAAACAAATCCGTGCAGGTGATTATCTATAGTTCAGAAGCGTTTGATTTCAATACGTCCTCCTGCATTATGTGACATTTAGAAACAGGTGGTACACGGGGGGGGGGCTTACACAATCAAAATATGACGCTGACTGATGATATTAGGGATCTCACCACAGGGGTAGAACAGCCGGATGGGAACCGCAAAGTTACCAGCTCGATCCCTGCGGGCTCCCCCAGAGTTAGTGTCCTTGAGCAAGACACTGAACCCCTAAATTGCTCCCGATGTGCAGGTTGGTGCCTTGTATGGTTTCCTCTGCCATTGTTGTATGAATGGGTGAATGTAATGAACAATATATGTAAAGCGCTTTGGATAAATGCACCATCTACCATTTATAGAGAGTATGCACATGACATCATCATCATACCCGGAAGGTATGTGGGAACGCCTACTGAGTGGCAAAAAACTACTTTCTGGCCTTGACAGCCCATACATCCAAACAGAAAAGTCTAATCTGATTGCGTTAAACAACGTTAAACTCACTTTGCCACTCGTTTTACCACTCACTTTATGCATGTGCATATACCCTGCATGGCTAAGCTTCTCAAAGTCAAGTTGCGATCGATTACTGGCTAATAGCAAGTAAACATAAGCTAATTGGATGTGGGGAAAAAATAAACATCTCTCTCGCTCTCTCTCTCTCTCTCTCTGCATCTCTCTCTCGTCCTACAGCAGGTCATGTGGGCTGTCCGTAGAGAGAGACGGACCGGGACAATCCCAGAAGGACGGGAGAGGCAGGAAGGAGGTGGAGGAGGAGGGCAGAGCGGACGCCTCCCCCCCGGCCTTCCTCTCAGTGGTACGGGCCAAGGATTCTTTACAGTGGAGGAGCAGTCCATGGTCGGCCAGCGGGGGGTGGCTCTCTTTACAGTGGAGGAGCAGTCCATGGTCGGCCAGCGGGGGGTGGCTCTCTTTACAGTGGAGGAGCAGTCCATGGTCGGCCAGCGGGGGGTGGCTCTCTTTACAGTGGAGGAGCAGTCCATGGTCGGCCAGCGGGGGGTGGCTCTCTTTACAGTGGAGGAGCAGTCCATGGTCGGCCAGCGGGGGGTGGCTCTCTTTACAGTGGAGGAGCAGTCCATGGTCGGCCAGCGGGGGGTGGCTCTCTTTACAGTGGAGGAGCAGTCCATGGTCGGCCAGCGGGGGGTGGCTCTCTTTACAGTGGAGGAGCAGTCCATGGTCGGCCAGCGGGGGGTGGCTCTCTTTACAGTGGAGGAGCAGTCCATGGTCGGCCAGCGGGGGGTGGCTCTCTTCGCCTGCAGAGGAAGGAAGGAACAACACGCGCAGTTCAAAGGGTCGGCGACCGTTTTGACATCGAAGTGCCGTGCTTTTATATTTTCTTGATGGTCAGTGTGCCATATCAACATGAAATTAAATTATGAACCACATGGCATAATACAGTTAAGGTATGAAGCTGCGGGCCGTACTTTGGACACCCCGTAACGGAGTATTTCTAAATGACAGTAGTGAATAGTGATATGCTTTTACTTAAGTAAAACTCTGAGTATTATTTCCAGGCCCGCGGCCCTTCCTACAGGCCGACGAAGCAGCCGCTTCGGGCGCCATGGGGGAGGGGGCCGCAAAAAAAAAGAAGAAATATATATAGGCCTACAGTAGGCCTATAGGGGTTAACTTGTTAAATCATCAGTGAGCATGTAACCTCAATGCCATGCACATAGTTACTGTAATCCTGTGAGATTTGGCAGAAGAGTCAGAGAGATGCAGATGGGGTGATATGCATTGCATGCATCTGTACAGAGTACAAAAACAAGGAGAAATGTGTGTGGCCTAAACCATATCACGCTGCGAGTTTATTCCTATTACCAGTTTTTTGTCACCTTCACGTTTATTTCCATTTATGTAAGGTTAAACCTGCACATTTCAGAATCAGCTGTGTTGTCATATTCGTTTTTGTGCATAGTTCCAATCGTGTTATTTTTCCAAGAAAGGGGGTATATATGCATGTCAGACTGGGGGGGACCTTGAAATTAAACGGGTTGAGAATCACTGCTATAAAAAATCTTCTCTTACGGGGGTCCCTGACATATCTTTTCAAATGGGGGTCTGCGGGCTAATTAGGGTTAATTTGGGGGTCCTTGACATGAAAAGTCTGGGTTGAAAAATACTGCCCTAGAAAGTAGACGCTCCAGTGAATTGGTAGTATTATTGGTATTATACCTGCTGTAGCCTATAGAAGCCATTTGCTATGAGAGATGCTATTTTTATTTATGGAGCACCAATAAACCATTTGAAAATAGAATATTTAAATTTCAAATACTGTCTCAGCAGAAATTTGTAAATGTATACACAACCCTTGGTTTTAGTGAATTGGCAGACACTCCCTAACCAGGCTTCAAGCGCGCTCTTTAAAACCCTCCGGTAGCCACGCCCCCTCCCTCTCCACACACACACCCACCCACACGGGCTGCAAACTTGTTTGTTAATGTAATTACCGTATGTAAACAGAGTGAAAAATATAAACAACTTATAATGTAACTTTGCACTCCATGAAGTGGAGTAGTCTGGCGTGTTAGGACGTGAAAACTGCTCAGTCACAACACTGTGTGACAGCTTGAAAGAGAAGTTATCTTCATAATAACAAACTGGTGAGTTTGTTTTCATTCTGCAGGTGAGTTAGCTACCAATGCTAAGTGAGCATTAACGTGCGTGTGTGTGTGTGTGTGTGTGTGTGAGAGAGAGGGAGAGGGGGGGGTGAAATTAAATGAACAAACAAAGGTGCTTGAAGTGCTGTAAAGTGTTACCTGAATTGCACACAAACCTGAGTTAGCTATACCTATGCTAAGCATACTGTGTGTGTGTGTGTGTGTGTGTGTGTGTCAGTGTGTGTGTGTGTGTGTGTGTGTGTGTGTGCGCGCGTGCGTGTGTGTGTGCGTGAGAGAGGGAGGGAGGGACTGGGTGTTGAAATAAAAAACAAAGGTGCATGAAGTGCTGTATGTGTGCATGTGGGTCCTATATATACATAAATAGAATAAATATATACAGACACAATGTTTTGTTTGGGGTGTCACAGGACCAAATCCTTGTATAAAACTGAATTCTTCTTAACTGTTTACCAATGATGGTTTAACCCATTCTGACCTGACATCAGATTCTAAAAATGTCTTCTAAATCCTGACAGTTTTCTGAAAAAGCTATGTTTCTGTGTCAGTCGTTGTTCGATTTTTCAAAAAATAGCAGACCTACAAGCTCATAGCGCGCCGCTAAGAGCTTGTAGATCTGCTATTTTTTAATAGCTAAAGCATAACATAATGCTATATCACCAAAAGGGGTTCCCGCACAAATGGTACTGTAGGATAATTCGATGCTAGAAGGCTTTCTTACTTTTCTTTGTAGTTGTTACGTCCCCACCAAAGAGGTCCAGGTATTATTTTCTGCAAAAGCGCATTATTGGCTATTTCCCCTACCATAAACCCCCAATGAATTGAATTGAATTGAATTGAATTGAATAGGGCATTGGGGTGTTGTGCTAATTTGCTTATTTCCATTGCTCAAATCATAATGTAAATAGTATCCCAAGCGGCACACTTTACTACTTATTTCGATGGAAATAAGCAAATTAGCACAAAAATCCAACCCCCATTGTGGGCTTATATATGGGGAAATAGCCAATACTTATACTCAAAGCTTATATGGTCTCTCTCTCAACCTGCTCCACAGGTACACAGGCCAGGGTGACGACCCCAGATCCCCAAGATCAGCTTCTTCTTAGCCCTGACATGCTGTGAATGCTGGACCCTATAGAGCCCTGACATGCTGTGAATGCTGGACCCTATAGAGCCCTGACATGCTGTGAATGCTGGACCCTATAGAGCCCTGACATGCTGTGAATGCTGGACCCTATAGAGCCCTGACATGCTGTGAATGCTGGACCCTATAGAGCCCTGAAATGCTGTGAATGCTGGATCCTATAGAGCCTATGCCCTAAATCCCTGACCACGACATGCTGTGAATGCTGGACCCTATGCCCTAAACCCCTGAATGCTGGACCCTAGAGCCTATGCCCTAAACCCCTGACCACGATATGCTGTGAATGCTGGACCCTATGGAGCCTATGCCCTAAATCCCTGACCACGACATGCTGTGAATGCTGGACCCTATAGAGCCTATGCCCTAAACCCCTGAATGCTGGACCCTATAGACTCTATAGGGTCCAGCATTCAGGGGTTTAGGGCATGCTGTGAATGCTGGACCCTATGGAGCCCGAGCCTATGCCCTAAACCCCTGACCAAGGCACTACAGCAGAATGCTTGCTATGTGCTGTGTAGTGCGAAACATCCAGACCAAGGCTGAGTGAGAAGATCAGGCAGCCAGGATAATGAGGCTGGTTGGGGGCCATTGATACTGGGAGGAGAAGTACTGCATGGCCAGCTAGCCAGCCAGATGTATGGAGGATGGAGATGAGATGACTGGAGTCTGGAGGAGCTGCTGGAGGTCTCATCATGAACTGGAGAGAGAGAGCCACAGTTTTCCCCTGGCATCACTACAACTATCTTATGAAGTCAAGTGGAAGAGTCGACAGCTCAAGGTATGAACTTTGTCTTTTGCTTCTTGGCTACTGCTTGTGTTTTTAATGCGTGTGATTCAAGCTGGTGTGCTATTGCTGTCATTTTGGGACCCATTGACCGGGTGGCAAATGGCAATGGAACTGGTTCTGGCTCTGGGGTTGAATGCTATAGTCACCATGTGAATCTAGAGTTGGTCTGTTGTGTTGTATCTGCTGTACAGTATGTGAGTTCAGTTGTTGTACCAGGGAACAGTATGTGTGTGTGTATGTGGCTCTTGATCACTTCAATAATCCCATGAGTGAATTTGCTATTTCCATTTGGTTGGAGATGGAGCTTTTGGGCTTTGACATAACAGCCATCAATTCCAATTGTTAATTTTCAATAGAAGACTGATTGACATTAGTTGATGTACATTGTTGCGTGGTCACTGAGGTTCGTTGTGAGTCGTTGTGACAGGGTGGCTGTATTGGTTCATGACTGGCATCATGGTGGCAAAGAATGTCCCTATGTAGGTTCTTTCTTTCTTTCTTTCTTTCTTTCTTTCTTTCTTTCTTTCTTTCTTTCTTTCTTTCATTAAAGTCCATGGACTAGAAAGAAAGAATTCTTTCTAGTCCATGGACTTTAATGTTTGTTTAGGGCACTAAATGGCAACGTAAGACATCATGTAAATAGTTGTATTTGCTACTCTTGTTTCTCTGCCAAGAGGCAGCGTGGCCGAATGGTTTGCGGAGCGATGTTGATATCGGAAGGTCGCTAGTTCGTATCCCCGGACCGGCACGTTAAAATTACCACCGCTGAAGTGCCCTTCAAAGGCATTGAACCCCTACCATGAAATGTTCTATGAGCAGGGCCTGGCTGTAAACAAGTTCTTGAGCTTAGTCCAGTTACCCTGGGTAAATATAGTAACTTCCCTTTGCCTGTCCTGAGCCCATGCAGGCAGAGGCCTTTTTGGGGCAGTTCTGGTGGTGGGGTGTCAAAATTTGAAGTCGGTGGGGCAAACTGGTTGTTGAGGTGTGTGGATTACAGACGCGTGCACGCACGCACGTACGCACGCACGCACGCACGCACGCACGCACACACACACACACACACACACACACACACACACACACACACACACACACTCACACTCACACTCACACACACTCGGTGCATTTATGTGGAAATAAAACCGTCACTGGCGTCACACGTGCGTCTGCTTTGATGTGTGTTGTAAAGCAGCAAACAGTACGTTTTTTTTACAGCTGCTACTAAACAAAACATAATGTAAACACTTGCTAAATTGAGCCTCAATCAAATGCTCGGCTAATATTATTCATTCTTACCTTAAACGTGAAAAAATGGTGAAGTGAAGACAAGTTGAAAGTTTGTGCAGGTGCTGTGAAAATGGTGTCTGATGTGAGGACAGAGGAGGACTATACTTGAAGGGGGAAAAGTTATTGAAGGGGTGTGTCCAGGTTTCCAAGGCTTAATTCTGTATATTTTACTGGATTCTGACCATTTTGTGTGGGTAGGGTACAGAACAACATTGGTTGGAATTAAGTAAATGAGTCCATTTGAGAAATACATGCACACGTTCTTGTATTATTAACAAGAGATGATTCTCGAAAAAAGTGACATATTCTTGTACACAAAAAACGTAAATGTGTCTTGTTAATCATAACACATTTAATCATGTTACATTTACTGTTCCTAATAACCATTTGCCCGTAATGTTTAATGCATTTTGACCATTCTGTGTGGGTACAGAACAATATTGGTTAGAATTGAGTGAATAAATCCATTGCATAAATAAATGCACACGTTCTTGTATTTTTAACAAGAGATGATAATCGAAATACTTGACATTTTCTTGTAAACGAACATACTTAAATGTGGCTTGTTAATCATAACAGATTGAATCATGTTACATTTACTGTTTGTCAGATCCACTTATATGATATATATATATGTATATATATATATGCCCAGTGTCCCCCCCAGTGCCTCCCCAGTGTCTGCCCAGGGCCTCCCTATAGTGACTCCCCAGTGCCTCCCCAGTGTCTGCCCAGGGCCTCCCTAAAGTGACTCCCCAGTGCCTCCCCAGGGCCTCCCTATAGTGACTCCCCAGTGCCTCCCCAGTGTCTGCCTAGGGCCTCCCTAAAGTGACTCCCCAGTGCCTCCCCAGTGTCTGCCCAGGGCCTCCCTATAGTGACTCCCCAGTGCCTCCCCAGTGTCTGCCCAGGGCCTCCCTATAGTGACTCCCCAGTGCCTCCCCAGTGTCTGCCCAGGGCCTCCCTAAAGTGACTCCCCAGTGCCTCCCCAGTGTCTGCCCAGGGCCTCCCTATAGTGACTCCCCAGTGCCTCCCCAGTGTCTGCCCAGGGCCTCCCTAAAGTGACTCCCCAGTGCCTCCCCAGTGTCTCAGCAGGGCTCACTCACTGGTTGGTTGTGTTGCTTTGTTGGAGCTGCTGCACGGTGAAATGCTGCCCTCTGGTGGAGGATGCCATGCTGTCACAGACCTGCTGCCACTGCCATGCATCCTGCACATGCGCACGCACACACACACACACACACACACACACACACACACACACACACACACAAACTGCTGAGTGTACACAGAGGTCAAAGTTCATTAATCACAGAGCGTGCCGTGCTCAGTGCTGTCCTCTTATCGGTGTGTTCCACTTGATAAGACACACACGCACACACACACACACACACGCTCACCTCGCGCACACACATGCACGCGCGCACACACACACACACACGCTTGCACGCACGCGCACACACACGCGCGCACAGAACTGTGTCACCATTTCCACGTAAAGATCCGACAGTAATATTAACTAAAGTAAAGTAAATATACGCAAGTAAAGTACTTGAGTTAAATCTGGAGGTACTTTTACTTGACTTCACAATAGGTCCATTTTACAATACTTTATGCTTTACACTTTTTAGTGCACTACGTATTTGTAAAGTTGTTTTTTCAGACACACACATTTTGAAATGCATTGTTTGTTACTGTAAGTGATGTTTGTGTCATGGATCTCACCAGTCCTCTGGGTCTGTGGTCCGGAAGCCTTTAGCAAACGGATTGCTGGCTATCTTCAACTGGGTGATCTGTGAGAGACAATGAGGCCAAGAGAGAGTGAGACAGAGATAGAGAGGGATACAATACAAACGAGAGAAGGGCACTAGCAGACAAAAAAAGAGAATAGCATTTAATTCAATTCAATAAAAAATATTCAAAATATTATAATAATAATATTTACCCTGCAACCCAAAGATAGGTCCAGAACCAGTGTTTGGGAACTATATGCTGATACTGCGTGACGATATAATAGTGTGTCGTGTGTAGTGTCTTCCTGTAGTCTGATTTAACCCATTCTGACCTGAGATCAGATTCATACGAGGTTTCTACGGGACACACACTGGTCTGATTAACCCATTCTGACCTGAGATCAGATTCATACGAGGTTTCTACGGGACACACACTGGTCTGATTAACCCATTCTGACCTGAGATCAGATTCTAAAAATGTCAGTCGTTCTTCGAATTTTTCAAAAATAGCAGACCTACAAGCTCGTATCGCGCCACTCGGTGGCGCGATATGAGCTTGTAGATCTGCTATTTTTCAATAGCTAAAGCATAACATGATGCCAACACCAAAATGGGTGCCCGGTCAGAATGGGTTAAGAGTGAGCCAGCTATGGCAGCGTGAGGATACACAGATTGGATCTCTCTCTACCCGTCTGGTGGTTCTGGTAGGCTGTGACCGCTATGAAGTTTGTCTCTGTACGTACCAGATGGTTCTGGACTGGTAGGCTGTGACCACTATGAAGCGGGTACGTACCCGGTGGTTCTGTGACCGCTATTAAGTTTGTCTCTGTACGTACCCGGTGGTTCTGGTAGGCTGTGACGGCTATGAAACGCGTCTCCGGGAAGAAGAAGGAGCTGAAGTTCCTGTGAGCGTGCAGATGGCTGTCTGGGCCCGGGTCCACGTAGACCACATGGAACCGAGGCTGGTAGCGGTGCATGGAGTTCAGGATCATCTGCATAGAGAACACAGTAACACTGGTACTGATGCAATGCAGTTCAGGATCATCTGCATAGAGAACACAGTAACACTGGTACTGATGCAATGGAGTTCAGGATCATCCCAAAGACAGACAGACAGACAGACAGACAGACAGACAGACAGACAGACAGACAGACAGACAGACAGACAGACGGACTGACATGTCCGTTATCATCCAGCAGGTTGTTGGTGAGCTTCAGAGCGTCGAAGGAGACGGTCTGTTTCATCCACTGAGCTCCTCTGGCGGGAGAGTCCGGGTGGAAGTGCATCCTGCCCGGAGCCGCTACGTCCCCGCGGCCCGCCACCAACCACGACGAGCTGTGGAACGCATACCTGATGACCACGGGAACACACAAAACATACCTGATGACCACGGGAACACACACAACATACCTGATGACCACGGGAACACACACAACATACCTGATGACCACGGGAACACACACAACATACCTGATGACCATGGGAACACACACAACATACCTGATGACCACGGGAACACACACAACATACCTGATGACCACGGGAACAAACACAACATACCTGATGACCACGGGAACAAACAAAACATACCTGATGACCACGGGAACAAACACAACATACCTGATGACCACGGGAACAAACAAAACATACCTGATGACCACGGGAGCACACAAAACATACCTGATGACCACGGGAACACACACAATGCATTTTTATAGCGCCATCCAAAGTGCTTTGAATCGTGCATATAGTGCTTGGAAAAATAATCGTGTTATTATATTTTTCCATGTCACCTAAAACAAAATCAAAATGTGATGTCAAAGTGATGTTACCAACAAGAATCTGTATGATGGAATGCCAAAGGGTGAGCGGGAAAGTATCAGCCAGCCAGCAGAATGAGACTATAGACAAAGCGTTGCAGTCCCACCCACTTTCATGACGACGCCAGGCCCAGGAAATGATTCCCAATGCATTTTTCCCATAGACATTTCAAAAGCTCGAGTCGTGACAACTCATGACAACAAACACAATATTTTGGACCAAACAAATAATTACAAAGAAGAAAAACAACAAGTTACTTGTAACCTGCCGTTTTTTTCTTCTTTCTTTCTTTATCACGACAAGAGTTGGCTTTGTCCGCGGCGTAAACGTCTTCAAATAATAAAATACTTTTTGAAATGTCTATGAGGAAAATAAACGGAGAATCATTTCCTGGGCCCTGGTAGGGGGCGGGACTGTGACGCTCTATAGCAGGACACTGTCAAACAAGAGCTGCCAGCCAGCAGACTGGTGCTGTGGGAACCAACACACGGGCACCGGTCACGAGGAGGACGTCCCACATTAAAAAGTATGTGGATTGTTATGACCCTGTTGGTCATAATGTGTAGTTTCCTGTGTTGCTCTCTTTTCCCCTCAGTGTGGTGTTTGTGGAGTGACTGATAGAGAACAGCTGGGGTGAATGTGTGATGAGTAGTAGTGATTGAGTGAGTTTGTGTGAGTGAGTAGTAGTATTTTAGCTTTGTGATACATGTAATGTGTTCGGTGTGTGTAGGGGTGGGTGACCTCTCTTTTTGTCATTTGCTTTGTCTTTTGTTTTGTTAGGCGTGATTTGTATTTTGGTTTCCTACCGTTAGTCAAGAGCAAGAGTTATGTTTTGTGTTTGTAAGCTATACCGTCCCCAGCCTGATCGATCGGTAAGGCCTATTGTAATTCATTGCAATCCTAAAGTCTTAGGATTTTAACCATGTGTGGCCTGTCTGAATTGGGAACTGGGTAGGAGGGAGTCCCATTCCCCTATAGGCCGTGTCGTAATTAACCTGACGCTGCCAGATCCAAAAAGCTTGCTACACAAATTTGTTTCACAGCTTATTTGGATCTGGGATCTCGGGAGCCAATTCGATGACGGGGCTGTTCCTTTTTTTCAAGATACTTGGTAGATGATTGGATGGGGCCGTCTGTCTATCACCGTGTGGGCGTGCAAACACAACCAATCATATTGACGTGTCTGTATAGCTTCACATCCGGTTTCGCACATATCCCGCCCTTAGCTCACGCTGATTGGTTCGGTACGAAGCAGATATTGGACTCAGCTCAACTCCGTCAGAGATCCCAGATGAGTGTTGTGTTGGGGAATATGTTTCCCCAATACCGCCCTCATCTGGCAGCGTCAGGTTAGGTCGTAATAGGATGTACTCGGGAACGACGCAGGAGCGCAAAGCACCAACGAGCTGGCCAGATGTCTGGAGAACCGGGATGACTGGAAGCGACGATGGAGGGATCGTCTGAGGACCACCTAGAGAGGGAAACCACCAGTGACTCACCGGTATCTCTTGTCATCGACGGGGACAAAGTCCATGAGCAGAACGTATTCAGCCTGCGGGTCCATGCCTGAGATACGGACCTGGAACGTGGGGAACATCCTCCTGTTTGTTTGCAAAGACAAGCACTCCAATTAGTTACTTTAACTCTCAAATATTTGCTTCTGGGGTGTCTCTGGAACAACGTTGTTTTCAAGATGGGGGTCGGCAGCCAAATACAGATCAAAGTCGGGGGCTCCTTGACATGAAAAAGGTTGAGCGCCACTGATACGTGAACAAAAAAGTACAAAAGTATTGGCATGAAAATGTACTTAAAAGTACCAAAAGTAGTAGTAGAAAAAACAAGAATTGATTAAATCAATGAATTACCAGCTGCATTTTAATCTTCCGGTCCGCTATAACTGCCTCTGTGTCAGTTTCAGTGCTGTTCAGAGCTATGTCCAGCTTTGAGGGTTTGTGTATAAACATGTGTAAACGCAAACATTTTGCTACCGCCACCTGACTAGTTTTTAGTGTAAACAAACATTGTTGATTGGCCAGAATGAGATGATTGGATGTATGATAAGAGCGCCCCTCACTTCACACGGGTGTGATTTTTACTAATAATCGAAATCTACAAAATATCTATAGTATAACTAAAGTTTTCGAATAATTGAAGTGGAGTAAAAGGACAATATTTGGATCCGAGATATGGGGCAGAAGTACTGGAAATGGGAAATACTCGTATAAAGTATAGCCTATACAGAGTTGTCATGGTGAGCCTATTATACCTGCCAGCCTTGGTGACGATCATCTCGGTGCCCAGCTGGTCAAACTGCTGCCACAGAGAACACATCTCCAGTTGAACTCTGACCGTGCTGACCTGCAGGGCTTTAGAGCACGACGACACTGAGACCTCCGATATGAGACAACTATGAGACATCTGATAGAGAGGGGATGGGGAGGAGAGGAGAGGAGAGGAGAGAGAAGGGGAGGGGAGGGGATGGAGAGGAGAGGAGAGGAGAGGAGAGGAGAGGAGAGGAGAGGAGAGGAGAGGAGAGGAGAGGGGAGGGGAGGGGAGGGGAGGAGAGGGGAGGAGAGGAGAGGAGAGAGAAGGGGAGGAGACCGAAAATAGAAGCTGCTAATAATTATGGTTAAAAATGTATTTGTAATAATTTTTACATTGCATTTCACTATTCTGTTTAATTCTATTCAGGCGTGTAAGATATTTTTGATGACTCAAAATAAATTTGCGATCCCCGCCACCCCCATGTGGGGTCCTGAGCTCCTGACCCCAACTTTGGGAACCCTGGCCTGGAGGACACTCTTAAATCCCAACTGCTCCTGAGCGATGACCATGCACTGCTCCTGATACACTCAGAGAACACATACAGTACTCTCTAAACTGCCTCCCCCTTGTCAGTCCCCGGGTCCTTCCATGTGCTACATCCGAACCAGGGAAACTCCCCTCATGTCAGGTGAAAAAAGCGGCTTTGACTAAGGTCAGTCCGTTGCTCTCACCAGGTTGGCAGAGGGAGTGTAGCGCCCAGGATTACATTAGATAAAAAAAAATGATTACAAAAATCGTGGGGAAAGACAGAAACTAAAAGATGACTTACTGTGTGGCACAGAATGATGACCGTCTTGTTGCAGCTTTGGGATTTCTTTCACCGTCTGTAGGTCAAACCATAATCTGACCGCCCCCCCCAAAAAACAAATGTCCAGCCGATCACTTCTTCACCTGGACAATATAGCACAAAACGAACCACTCCACTCTGTTCTCAACGGAGGTCCAGACTAACAGAATACACACAGATAGCTTTGGTTGTCTTCTCTCCAGCAGAGGTCCAGACTCACAGCCTACACACAGAGGTCCAGACTCACAGCCTACACACAGAGGTCCAGACTCACAGCCTACACGCAGAGGTCCAGACTCACAGCCTACACACAGAGGTCCAGACTCACAGCCTACACGCAGAGGTCCAGACTCACAGCCTACACACAGAGGTCCAGACTCACAGCCTACACACAGAGGTCCAGACTCACAGCCTACACACAGAGGTCCAGACTCACAGCCTACACACAGAGGTCCAGACTCACAGTCTACACACAGCAGCCAGAGATCATCTCGGTATACTAGTCAGTGTTCCCGTGTTGATCAGTCTGATCGTGTTTGAAAGAAAAGCATGCTTTTATATATCTATCTGTACACGCCCTGGGAGACTCTGTCCCACTGGAGACCGCCAGCCTGAGTCCTCATCCATTACAATACTCATACAGACCCTGACACCATGCAGTCCTCATCCATTACAATACTCATACAGACACTGACACCATGCAGTCCTCATCCATTACAATACTCATACAGACACTGACACCATGCAGCCACTAATCACTATCCAGTGAGTGGTGGAAGGTAACTAAATATATTAGACTACAGGGATGTCCCGATCACCTTGTTTTGCTCCCGATCCCATTCCGATCATTTGATTTTGAGCATCTGCCGATGCCAATTTTTCCCGATCCGGTGTTTATATTTTATAGAACACGTTTATGCCATATCACAATACAATATTCCAAATCACAGAAAAATTCCAGTCTATGATAATATGGATATAATATTGATACTAGGAATGTCCCGATCAAGCCTTTTGGCTCCCGATCCGACCCCCGGAATTATCTGGCTGCGGATCTGAAAATATGTTGTTCCAGGGACCCTCCCAGAATCAAAGATTTGAGTTAAAAACGTTCGCTCTAAAAGTATTCAAAGGTTTCAAAGATTTTGGGACTCTAGGGGCCCGGGTCAATACCCTGGCCCGGTATTGACTTGTTCCGCCAGTAGTAACTAGTAACTAAAGTTTTCAAATACAATTTTCTAAATGTACAGTGGAGTGAAAGTACAATATTTCCCTCTGATATGAGATGTAGTGGAGTGGCCGTAGAAGTAAAAGTATTGGAAATTGGAAATACTCAAGTAAAGTACAAAATAATACGTCTGTACTTTCCAGTAGGCTACTGAGAACTACTGACATATTGTAGAATGGGCTTCAGGTGTTGACGGGTTAAGTTCCAATATTGCGTGCCATAGCCTGAAGCTGCAACACTTGTCCTCACAGAGTGTCCTCAACAACAGGCTAATCAGTGCAGTGTGACTGTGCGTGTGTGCGTGCGTGTGTGTGTGTGTGTGTCATCAACAGCAGGCTAATCAGTGCGGTGTGACTGTGAGGCGAGGACAGACACAGAGAGGTTTAATTCTCTGCACACACCAGGTTTCAACAGCGTACTAATTGGAGTGTCAGTCACAATAGGATTACAGAGCAATTCCTTACTTCTCCAATTTGGGATGATTTCTAAAGTTTGTATACACTATACACGATGTGCCTAAAAAAATGTCCACTAAAAAACATGGTGAAGCAGCTTTTTGCTTAATTCTACGGGCCGACGGCGTGTTACAAACTCCCACTATACCTTCGACAGGCCGCCGATCTGTAAACATTCTTAAAGGGACACTTCACCCTTTTTGCAAAAAAATATATGTTAATGACGTTTAGGAGCTTTAGAACACTTTCCTGGGGGTCTTTATGTGTGTAATATGTGGTTTTAGATATTTTAGATTGTAGCAGTGAGCCTGGTGTCTCTGATGTCATGGACACTGGGCTCACTTCCTTCCTGGACTACATGTTGTCTCAGTAAGACAGCTCTCCCCCCTATCCACAAGGAAGTGACAGTGCACCAAAGAATTATGGAAATTGTAGTCCAGGAAGGTAGTGAGACCAGTGTCCATGACATCAGAGACAACAGGCTCACTGCTACAATCTAAAATATCTAAAAGCACATATTACACACATACTGTAAATACCCCCAGGAAAGTGATCTAAAGCTTCTAAACGTCATTAACATATATTTTTTTGCAAAAAGGGTGAAGTAAAGCAAAATATTTATTTCTTCACTCTTGCTTTTAGTTGAGCTTTTAAAATCCTTGTTGTTGTTCATGTCCTCACTGCCTTAATTATGTGTTGCTTCATGCCGTTGCTTGTCTTTGTCTTTCGTGTTGCTCTGTAAAGCTAGCCTGACTATCAGACTGCAGTCCACTCAGAGAGTCTATGGTCTGGATCCAGGCTACTGTAAAGCACCTTGAGCTGCATTTCATGTCATGAAAGGCGCTATACAAGTAAAGTTGTATTAATATGAATACTAAATACATCAGATGTTAAGGCCTTCACGCCTATAGTTTTTAAGGTCATCTTTGCCTGTGATGTGTAGGCAACGATGTGTTCCAAAACGTTAACATTTCGGTCCATTTTTGCATGTTTATACGTTGTAACATGGCAACCTATAGTTGTACTGGCAGAATCACAATCTCAGATGATCTCACATGGCACGGTGTTGTTTTTGGCAGCAAATTTCTTTTTTTAGTTTTAGTGAATAGTTTTCATTTAGTTTTAGTCACATTTTAGTCACCCGGTTTTAGTGTTAGTCTACTTTTAGACTAAATATTATAAGATTTTAGTCTACTAAATCTACAGGTGATTTAGTCGACTAAAATGTATTTTGGCGGGCCTTGATGCTGTCGTAATGACTACACTTGCTGAAAATAGCCAATCTACAAGCTCACAATGTGTCACGCTGTGACGCGTTGTGAGCTAATAGATCGGCTATTTTCAGCATGCAACCATAAGGGCTGTATTTTGCATGTCTTAAGTACCAGGTCTTATTCCCTAACTTGAGTAAACTAAAGACCTGGAGGCGTGATCAATGCTCTTTGGCCACTCAGAATAGCCAAATGGCATTGATCACGCCTCCAGGTCTTTAGTTTACTCAAGTTAGGGAATAAGACCTGGTACTTAAGACACACAAAATACAGCCCTAGTGTAAAATGACTTAAACTCGATATTTTGTCCACTATAGTCCCTTCCTAACATTTTAGTCTATAGTTTTTATTTGTTGACAAAATTGACAGTATATTTAGTCATAGTTTCAGTCATCATAGCTTAGTTTTCATGTAGTTTCCATTCAGTTTCCGTCAGTGAAAAAATGGTAGTCGACGAACATTTTTCGTCATAGTTTTAGTCGACGAAAACAACACTGGAAGACTTCTTCTCCCATGGCGTGTGCCAGGCTCAGCTCCAGGATGAAACTGAGGGGGCATTTGAAAGTGCCGAGGGTGCACATCAAATTTTTATATAGTAAAACTATGCTGTATGTACATAAAAGTGAGGGTGCAGAATTTGGAACAGAGGGCACCCCCGTGGCGCCGGGCCTGGCGTGTGCTAGCTGGGGTTTGTCGTGTGTTGTTAATTGCACCGCTGTGATCGGGTCACCGCTGTGAAACTCGTCCAGTGAGATAACAAAAGCTAAGCGCGATTAATATGCGTTATATTATTTCTGTGATTAATGAATCGAAAGGAATCAGATATATGTCCAAGCCCTAATATTGTGTGTAGACATTCATTGTGTCGAGTGAAAACCCCATTAACAATGCATTGTTTTCATTTATTTTCTTAAATATATTGTGTGTGTGTGTGTGTGTGTGTGTGTGTGTGTGTGTGTGTGTGTGTGTGTGTGTGTGTGTGTGTGTGTGTGTGTGTGTGTGTGTGTGTGTGTGTGTGTGTGTGTGTGTGTGTGTGTGTGTGTGTGTGTGTGTGGTGCGTATGTGCGTGCGTGCGATTGCATCCCCCCGCGTCTCTCTATGATGGGTGTGTGTTGAGTGGCCCCCAGCCTGAGGGCCAGTGAGGGGCCAATAAGTTATAACACACCACCATCCTGTCAATACAGTCTGCTCTGCTCATTAATCACTGCTCAAAGGACCACGGAGCCCAGCGGGGAATCTATCCATACACATAATGGATCGGACTAATAACCGTGTTCTCTCCACTTGACCTTCCACCCCGCTCGCTTTGAAGTGGAGCCAGTGTCCCTGTCCCACTGTCCCTGTCCCACTGTCCCTGTCCCTGTCCCACTGTCCCTGTCCCAATGCTGCTGGTTCATGAGCACACGTGGTGGGGAAAAAAATCTATTTTCTATCCGCACAAATATGCAATTTTGAACAATCAGGATTTCTCATCATATAGGGGCTTTTATGGAAATTGCTCTCAGGAACAGCTCAACTGATTTGGTCATATTTGTCACCTATACTTTGTATAATTCCTCCCTCTCTTGAAGTCTTCAGTTCAAAATGTGCATTTCCACTTTGTTTACAATGTCCGTCATTGTTGACTTTCCAAGCTGGCATGGAATGGAAACAAGCATGTGTTTATCTAGCATCAGTATTATAATGACTCAAATATTAAATAAGTTGCATATCAGCACCCCCACCACCACAGGTACTGCAGCTAAAACAGCTTCAGAAGCAAAAAAGAAATGCCATGGACTGGTTATATCAGAGTGGTGATTGAGGCTCAAACCATTAGAAATAAGTTTGAGGGACATAGTGTCACGGCCCCTGCCAGTGTCTGTGTGTGTCTATTTGTGTTAGTCTGTCTGTCTGTGTGTGAGCATGTGTGGGCGTAGGCTTGGTTCCTGGCTTTCCAGATTGGCACACCTGGCTCTGATCATCCAATCTCACTCACCTGCCTGCCATCTTCTCATCACCACCACTCCATAAAAGCCCTGGTTTCCTCGCCGCACACTGCCAGAAGATTGCTTTGTTCCAGTGTTTTTTGGTTTTTGACTTTGAGCTTCTGCTTCAGTTGCCTGCCTG
The DNA here is from genome assembly GCF_963924005.1 of Protomyctophum bolini. Lineage (NCBI taxonomy): Eukaryota > Metazoa > Chordata > Actinopteri > Myctophiformes > Myctophidae > Protomyctophum > Protomyctophum bolini. The sequence goes on from NC_137870.1 coordinate 9,070,413, forward strand.
TTTGCCTGCCAGCCTGAGCATACCCACCACCCTAGCTCCTGCTAATTTTCTGAAAAGTAGCCAATCTACAAGCTCATTCTGAACAGTTGCATATCTACAAGTGCATCATTTTGATTCAATAAACACCTTTGGACTTTTCCCTCCTTGTCGTGTCTGCATTTGGGTCTGCCAGTTTGGTTAGACGTGACACATAGACAATATGATATTAAATATTACAAGCAGTTTTAAAATTCACGTTATAGCTGCTTTAAGTAAAAGCATCAATAATGCAAAGCAGAACTACTCGGTTACAAGTAACAGTCCACAATTCAAAAAACTATTGACATCAAAATGTACTTAAAGTACAAAAAGTGAAAGTATGAATTATGCAGAATGTCCCATTTCAAAATGTCAAATGGCTAAAGAAGCTTTTGAAAATGGCTGATCTATACTGAATAAAATAAAGCAACGTATTAGTATTACCCCAGTAGCCCAGGTAATTTGGAATAATCATGGAGGACGTCTATCTTTTTTATTTTAATCCAGTGCGAATGTGTCATAAAAAACACCAGGGATTCATTTCTAAAATTCCTGGGGTCCTGGGGTAATACTAATCCTATGGGAACAGGGCTTTGTGTTCACCAGCAGTATTCAATCAATCTACCACATGCAGGAGGCAAATGTAACTTCTCCTTGAAAGGAGCTGTCATTCACTGCCGCTGTTCTGTATACCGTACATATCGTGTTTCATATTTTGTTGATGACATATGGCATTATTGCGTGAACTTAAACGCCATGTTGATGAAATGCATTGAATAAATAGGACCACAATGGAAACAAGTCCCTATAGGACCTTTTTGTGTGTTATCTGTTGTCTGACTGTCGTACCTCGTGCTGTTTGCATTATTAGAACATTCATTAGAATTCATTAGAAAAATCAATCGATCCATCAATCATTAAAAAAGGACGAGACATGATGGCCAAAGCATTTCCGAGGGTCTCCAGCCAAAAACGTTGAGAACCCCTGAGTTAGAGTCTTCTAGAGTCTTCTAGACCAGCGGTTCCCAAACCTTTTTTGGCCATGCACCCCCTGTTACCTCCCAACCTATAGCTGACACACCCCCACACATGGAAATATAAATTACATAAGCTATATAGAGAGACACACGACTGCAAGGCCAGGTTCAGAAGCAACCACATCATAAAGTTTGCTGATGACACCACCGTGGTCAGCCTCATAACGAAGGGGGATGAAGCTGCCTACAGAGAGGAGGTCGAACAGTTGGCAGCTTGGTGCAAGGCGCACAATCTTTCCCTCAACAACAAAAAGACCAAGGAAATGGTTGTGGACTTTAGGACGAGAACCAGGCCACAACACCATCCTATGACCATCGACGGCTCAGCCGTAGAGAGGGTAAAAAGCACCACTTTTCTGGGAGTGCTGCTGACGGACAACTTGGCCCCGAGCAGCAACACCACTGCCATCATTAAAAAGGCCCAGCAGCGTCTCTACCCACTCCGTCAGCTGAAGAGAGTCGACCTGTCCCAGCCCTGACCATGTTTTATAGAGGCACTATTGAGAGCATTCTCACCTATTGTTTTACCTCCTGGTATGGAAGCAGCACGGCTGAGGAGAGGAAAAAGCTGGACAGGACGGTGAGAACAGCCAGTAAAGTCATTGGTACCTCGCTGCCCTCCCTGGCGGACATATACCAGCAAAGGTGCATCAAGAGAGCAACTGGTATCAGCAAGGATGCCACCCACCCCTCTCACAGCCTGATCTCCCTTTTGCCCTCTGGGAAACGGTACAGGAGCATCAGTGCCAGGACAGAAAGAATGCGGAGAAGCTTCTTTCCCCAGGCAATCAGGCTCCTGAACTCTAGCCTCCCTGGCAGATAGGACATGAACTGTGATCCATGTTGTTTTTTTTTAAATGGTTTTTAAAATGGTTTAAAATGGTTTTTTATTCTATTAATCTTTTTATGGATCCCTGTAGTTTTTAGGACTTATTTATTTATACTTAGTATGTCTTGCACTGATAATTTATTATTGTACGAGCCTGTGCTGTCTTTTAACTAGGAGAAACGTAATTTCGTTTTTTTCTGCTGCTACAGTTGGAAATGATGACAAAATAAAGCAATCTTGATCTTGAATCTTGACATATATTTCCCATTTATCCACATACAGTATATGCACATATGTGTCGGGGTCCGTGACATGTGTTATGTTTTATAGTGTTCCTTGTGACTTGTTTTGGTTTTACTTTACACCTGTGTGCTTTTATTTTGCAGTTTGTTATAGTGTTTCCTGTGTTGCTCATGTTACCTGTGTCTCACCAGTAGGCCTGATTAGCCTATAGTGTTTCCACCTTGTCTTGTTAGTCTTTAGCCAATCCTTGTGTTGATTCTCAGTTGAGTTCACCTAGTGTCCTTGTGTATTTATACTCCCCTGGTTTTTCAGTTCCTTTGTCAGATCATTGTTTTATGTCACTAATGCTTTGCTCCTAGTGAACTCCCAGTGCATTTCTAGTTTGGTAATAAAAGTCCTACAATTTCAACTCCTCTGTCCTGCATTTGGGTCCTATACTCCTAACCTGCTTTGCATCGTGACAATATGAACCTGAATATGGCAAATATATACATGCAGCTTAGGCTATATTCTGCATATACTTGCCTTATACCATTAGCCTTTTCATGTCGCGCACCCAACAAGGTGTGCACGCACCACAATTTGGGAACCACTGTTCTAGACTATAGCCTATACTATAGTAACCTGTACCCTTCAAATACTCTCAAACCCAGAAAAGTCCAAGTGATATAAAGAAACAAAGGGCACAGAGAGGCATGGATATGAAACAGTCAGATGTTTTATTGAGCCGTGTTTCTTTCTTTTCTTCGGACAAAGCAGCATTCCACAGTGTTTCATTCACATATAAAAGAGAATCAGCCGGTCATCATGGCACACCACGCCACCCCACGCATGCAATACGTACGTATGTCGTACATACATACATACATACATACATACATACTGTACATGCGTGTGTTCTTTCCTTCAGAGCGTGTACATTACACGTGTCAGAGCATGTCTTTTTGCTTTGTGCGTGATGTCATTGTGCCCGAATGTGTGTGTGTGTGTGTGTGTGTGTGTGTGTGTGTGTGTGTCTGTGTGCGTGCGTGCAAGTGCACGCATGTGAACTGAGGTGTGTGTGAGTGTGTGTGAGAGAGAGAGTCCCGCCATGCTGGTGGTTGCAGAGAGAAAGTGCATCAGTCAGGCATTGGCTTCGATGGACGGAGGGGTGGAGGGGAGGTGTGGTCGTGGGAGGAGGAGGAGGACGAGGATGGAACAGACATCAGATAGAGAGGGAGGGAGTAGGGTTTATAGGGTTTATTTATGCCTTGTTGATGGCGTCGTGGATGGTCTGGTAGATCTCCTCGACCTTGGCCCTCACCTGCACGAAGGCGGGGTTGCTGCTCAGCTCCGTGAGGTGGGGAGCCACCTGGCTGCGCAGCTGCTCGGCGTCCAGGGTGCCGGCTCTGGCGCGCATATCGTCGATGGCCTTGTTCACCTGCAGCAGCGTCGATGAGAGCACGTTTTCATTTTAGTTTTTATAATATAGCCTCTTGAATGGTTTTCATTTAGTTTTTACTATAGTCACATTTTATTAGTCGCCTGGAATGTTTTTAGGGTTAGTCTAGTTTTAGTCGACTAAATATCATGAGGTTTTATAGTCGACTAAATGTGCAGTGCCAATTTAGTCGACTAAAATGTATTTCTGGCGGGCCTTGATGCCGTCGTAATGGCTGCTTTTACACTTGCTGAAAATAGCCGATATACAAGCTCACAACCGTTGTAGAGCTTGTAGATCTGCTATTTCCAGCATGCAACAAGTGTAAAATGGATCTCTTGTCCACTATTCCCCTAAACTATAACATTTTAGTCTAGTTTTTGTTTGTTGACAAAAAATTGTCAATACATTTTAGTCTCGTTGTTTTTTCATGAAAAGGTTTTGGGAACCGCCGTATTAGTGGGAGAAATCAACGGGTGTTCTTACATGCTCCTTGTACTCATCGTAGTAGGGCTTGGCCATCTCCTGGAGGTTCTTGACGCGCTCCATCAGCTTCTCGCTCACGGCCTGCACGATGGGGATGAGCGCGGCCTTGGTCTCCTCCACGTTGACGGCGATCTTGGCGGAGAGCTGGTCGGCGATGGGCTGGATCTTGGAGCGCATGGCGGCCGACTCCTCGGCCCACTTGGTGGCGAGCTCGGTGGCGAGGGGCTCGATCTGGAGCTTGTAGTCCTCCAAGTGCTTGTCAAGGACCTCGCGCAGCTTGGCCCTCTTGGGCTCCAGCTCGGCCTTCAGTGCGTCGATGTCGGCCTGGATGGTGGCGCGCAGAGGCTCCAGGGCCTCGCTCACCTGCAGCAGGGAAACACACGGTTATGCAACGGGCACGCCGGGCAAGGCCTACTTTACGGAAACACACGGTTATGCAACGGGCACGCTGGGCAAGACCTGCTGTACGCTGTAGAGTGCAACGCTGGAATTGGGCGGCAGTGTAGCGGGATTTTCGCGCAAGTGTACCGCTCAAGGAAATGACATTGACGCTTTACACATCTGTTTACATTCTCTGTGTATGAAAGTACATTGTTGTGATTGGTCGAGAAAATATCGTATCCAGTTCTGACGAGTGTTCTGACAGACAAAAAAGAAACATCAATTAATGTCGCTGCTCTCCCAGAGCAGAGCGGTTGGGTTGCAAGGCTAGCGGTTTTCTTGGTACATTTTCGGTTGTAGTGGCTAAAAAATATATTATTGTTTTTAGTGAATAACTCATTGAGTTGACATGGTTTTTTTTAAGGGTGTTGTATAATCGTAATATTTCTTAAAGGTAGTGTACGTGATATTTCACTATATTGTGACAGTAATCATTGCTATAGACTAGGGTGTTTGTTCAGTAACAGAAGTCTCCCCTGTGACTGTCTCTCTAGCTCTTTAATAAACAGAACATACATTTCCAGGTGGGTGACTAAATTCCAGCCAATCAGGAGAGAGTAGCCATTTATCAGATACATTTGTATAGTGTTCCAGTTCTAATGCTGTCTGCTCATTTCTTTGTGTCAAACCATGTGACTTCCATTGGAAATGCATTGGGGCGGCCATGACACTTACCCTTTGTTTACATCTAGCATGCATCAATGTTGTATGCTATCGAAAGGTGTGAGTGAAGCCCTTACAATTCCACTTGTTTAATCTGTATCCTGACTGAGTTCTCTATCCTGATTGGATGAAATTGATATTATTATTGTTGATGTTGTTGTTGCTGTTGTTGTTGTTATTGTTACCTGGGCAACGATGGTATCAGTGTGAGGAGCAGCCTGTTGCTGGTAGTCGTGCAGTTTGACGGCCAGGTCGTCGAGGCTGGAGGACAGCTGCACCCTGCAGGGGGAGACAGAGAGGCACAATCACAATCAATCAGTGTCAAATCACAGCCAGTCGTCTCAAGACACTTAACATGTATAGAGCAAAGGACCGACAGAGATCCTACCCAGAGCAAGACATTCTGAGACCGTGGTCACTAAAAGCCTCGACCTTGTCGGACTCTAGGGTGTGGCGGCCATGCCTTGACCGTGTCGGTGGAGAGAGAAATAGAGAGAAGAACAGAGAGAGAAGGAGAGACAGGGAGGAGATACAGGCAAATTCAAGTCGTAGCAATAGCAATACCGACAACAACGGGTCTTTCTTACTTGTATGTCTTGTACTCTGTGTCGTCCAGGTGGTCCAGGGCCTTCTTGGTGTGGTCCTTCACTTGGGTCAGGTACATGCCCACCGCCGAGCGGATCTGGTCCAGCTGGGACGGCGCGTCGGCCATCATGGTCTCCAAGGAGGCC